>NC_042985.1:9653170-9803170 GCF_901001165.1 Salmo trutta
CAGTTATCCCCTCTAGCTGTAGCAGGCCCATTTATCCCCTCTAGCTGTAGCAGGCCCATTTATCCCCTCTAGCTGTAGCAGGCCCATTTATCCCCTCTAGCTGTAGCAGGCCCATTTATCCCCTCTAGCTGTAGCAGGCCCAGTTATCCCCTCTAGCTGTAGCAGGCCCATTTATCCCCTCTAGCTGTAGCAGGCCCATTTATCCCCTCTAGCTGTAGCAGGCCCAGTTTATCCCCTCTAGCTGTAGCAGGCCCAGTTACCCCTCTAGCTGTAGCAGGCCCAGTTATTCCTTCTAGCTGTAGCAGGCTCAGTTATCCCCTCTAGCTGTTGCAGGCCCAGTTATCCCCTCTGGCTGTAGCAGGCCCAGTTATACCTTCTAGCTGTCGCAGGCCCAGTTATCCCCTCTAGCTGTAGCAGGCCCAGTTATCCCCTCTAGCTGTAGCAGGCTCAGTTATCCCCTCTAGCTGTAGCAGGCCCAGTTATCCCCTCTAGCTGTAGCAGGCCCATTTTGCCCTCTAGCTGTAGCAGGCCCAGTTATCCCCTCTAGCTGTAGCAGGCCCAGTTATCCCCTCTAGCTGTAGCAGGCCCATTTATCCCCTCTAGCTGTAGCAGGCCCATTTATCCCCTCTAGCTGTAGCAGGCCCATTTATCCCCTCTAGCTGTAGCAGGCCCAGTTATCCCCTCTAGCTGTAGCAGGCCCATTTATCCCCTCTGGCTGTAGCAGGCCCAGTTATACCTTCTAGCTGTCGCAGGCCCAGTTATACCTTCTAGCTGTAGCAGGCCCATTTATCCCCTCTAGCTGTAGCAGGCCCATTTATCCCCTCTAGCTGTAGCAGGCCCAGTTATCCCCTCTAGCTGTAGCAGGCCCAGTTATACCTTCTAGCTGTCGCAGGCCCAGTTATACCTTCTAGCTGTAGCAGGCCCAGTTATCCCCTCTAGCTGTAGCAGGCCCATTTATCCCCTCTAGCTGTAGCAGGCCCATTTATCCCCTCTAGCTGTAGCAGGCCCAGTTATCCCCTCTAGCTGTAGCAGGCCCAGTTACCCCTCTAGCTGTAGCAGGCCCAGTTATCCCCTCTAGCGGAAACTGTATTGTAGAGTGTATGTGTATGTTTGTGGATGCGTGTGCATGTTTTTGTGTGTATGTGCACGCATGAGCATGTTTGTGTTTACGTACACGTGTTAACCTGTTAAGTGCGTGTGACTGCTTACCTGCACGGTTTTTCACCTGCACTACCAAGTCCTGGTCAGTAGGGGGCAGTAGCATCACTGTTGATTTTGTCACCGTGCCTAGATAGAGGCCAGAGAGGAAAAGGAAAGGCCTTTTAGTGGTTGAAAAATCAGAGAATGGGTGCAACCCTCATACCCCAGGACCATCAACATTGACTTTAAACTTGATCCTTACGCTTCCAACACTAACATCCCACTCACACTCCAGAGAACTGGGGAAACACTGGAAGAGTTCCGTTATTCCGTTTGGTTTAGATTGTGATTGTTCTGCTCTCTCCTCCACCCGTTTGTGTGTGTGTGTGGAAACATACTCTGAAACATCATTTTCTCAATCTCCTCAGACTTAAGGAAGGTAGTAACAATGTTTCTGGAGATCAGATTAGTGGAGTAAACATTCCTGTGTGTGTGTGTGTGTGTGTGTGTGTGTGTGTGTGTGTGTGTGTGTGTGTGTGTGTGTGTGTGTGTATCCCTGTGTGTGCTCCGTTGTGTGGCAGCGTTCTCTCTAGCTGAGGTGAGAGCCAGGGCAGTGGCTGCATAAAATACCTCATCTCATTCATCAACCCTCTACAACAGTTGTGAAGCTCAGCATCTGACCACTGGGGTACCTGAGCCAGTCTCACCCAGCGACACACACACACACACACACACACACACACACACACACACACACACACACACACACACACACACACACACACAGGGTTATGAGACAGACCATCTGGTTGTTGGTGTAACTGAGTGTTTCTCTGTAGTAAATGTATTGTCCGTGAGAGACACCACTCTGTTTCTTCTCTCTCATCTCTGGTGTGCCCTCGTTCACTTCCCCTCCAAGATTTAAGAGTTTGATTGATGTCGAGCGACTGCCATATTTCTTTCCTATGGGCCCTGGTCAAAACCACTGCACTATGTAGGGAGTATGATGCCATTTGGGACGTAGCCCAATGCTTTAACATTCTTGAGGGGGAGTGAATGAGTGCACACTTCATATATTAGGGAAATAATATAGGGATCTGGACAATGTGTTTACTCTCCTGGGTTATATCCCCCTCTCATATTGGATATCTCTTCAGCAACGATAGATTACACACCCAATCATTTGTGGAGACCTAGCTGGGCATATATCTATGTATACAGCCCATATATAACCACACACACACAGAGTGCAGGCCGTATGTCATTACTGTGGTAGCAACTACTACTGGACCAAATAAAGAAAGTAAGATGTAGTTGTGTGGGAAGCCAGTGGAGAAAGCCCTGTTATTTCAGAGCTGGCTGCAGTACACACTGTGGGCCTTGGACAATGAAAATACCATACAATGCATGGTGAATCTGCACCTACAACAGTATGTGGACACCCCTTCAAATTAGTACATTAGGCTATTTCAGCCACACCTGTTGAACACACAGCCATGCAATCTCCACAGACAAACATTGGCAGTATAATGGCCTGTACTGAAGAGCTCAGTGACTTTCAATGTAGCACCGTCATAGGATGCCACCTTTCCAAGCAGTCAGTTTGTACAATTTCTGCCCTGCTAAATCGTCTGTCCTCGGTTGCAACACTCACTTCCGAGTTCCAAACTGCCTCTGGAAGAAACGTCAACACAATAACTGTTCGTGAGGAGCTTCATGAGATGGGTTTCTATGGTGAGCAGCCCCACACAAGCCTAAGATCACCATGCGCAATGCCAAGCGTCGGCTGGAGTGGTGTAAAGCTCACCGCCATTGGACTCTGGAGCAGTGGAAACGCGTTCTCTGAAGTGATGAATCACACTTCACCATCTGGCAGTCTGACGGATGAATATGGGTTTGGCGGATGCCAGGAGAATGCATAGTGCCTGTTTTTCATGGTTCGGGCCCCTTAGTTCCAGTGAAGGGAAATATTAACGCTACAGCATACAATGACATTCTAGACGATTCTGTGCTTCCAACTTTGTGGCAACAGTTTGGGGAAGGCCCTTTCCTGATTCAGCAGGACAATGCCCCCATGCATAAAGTGAGGTCCGTACAGAAATGGTTTGTCGAGATTGGTGTAGAAGAACTTGACTGGCCTGCACAGAGCCCTAACCTCAACCCTATTTGAAAACCATTGGGATGAATTGGAACGCTGACTGCGAGCCAGGCCTAATCGCCCAACATCAGTGCTCGACCACACTGACGCTCTTGTGTCCCCGCAGCAATGTTCCAACATCAAGTGGAAAGCCTTCCCAGAAGAGTGGGGGCTGTTATAGCAGCAAAGGGGGGACCAACTCCATATTAAAGCCCATGATTCTGGAATGAGATGTTCAACGAGCAGGTGTTCACATACTGTTGGTCATGCAGTGTATCTGGATTAAAGGGAATGACAACATTGTAATGGAGAGTGTGTATTCTAACAGCTCTAACAGTGTTGTAGCAGCTGCATGGTAGTGTGGTCTATGTTCCAACTGGCTTCCTGACTGTCCTTTAGCCTGCAGGAGTGCAGAAGGAGATGACTTTGGAACCATGACAGACCCACACCTCACACACTGCCCCGTCTCAGTGTGCCTCAGTTGTTGAACAAGCCAACAGAGCCATCTGTAATGGTTAGTAATGTTGGCTGGCTCTAGGTTGGAACCATAAACTGAGATATTAGAGGCTAGCCTCCACTTCTGGTCCTGTTTCTGGGACTGTTTCTCTTTAGGAAGTCATCCGTGGAGGGCTTTTGTGTGTGCGTGCGTGCATTGGCATTGGCATTGTTACCATGGCTACAAGCCTCAGGCTGCCCGCTTGCACCCTTGCTGCATCCCATCAGCCACTGCTGCGTGACCTGGCTGCTTCCCTCAGAACTCCACTATTAGGCCAGCTCTGAATGTGTGGGCAGAGCACACACACACACACATACCATAGCAGCCAAGTCACCAATGAAGCCATTCCCCATCCGCTGTTTAACACCGCTGGAGTTTACCCAGGGGCATCAGAGCAGAACAACAACAAATTATAAACCTTAGTAACTCATCTGCATCTAACACACGCACGTACAAGTGCACACATACACACATGTACACACACTTACAAACCCACACACACACACGTCAGACACACACACTCTGAACCTCTGGCCCTGATGTGAAATAAATAAATAACTGGTTCCATTTTCATAATAATGTTTCTTCCCGACCGTGTGATGCAGAGTGCTGTACAGGTGCTTAAACAGGACACTGTGGAACTGTGCTGGAAACTTGGAGACGGCTTGGCTGGACTTATTTTTGCACATTCTTCAGAAGTTCAAATATCCTCTGGAGTTTTCCTGGCCAAGTGTTCTCCATCTTAGTCCTGTCTCAGTCCAGGTGACCCTCTGTGTGCTCACCCCTCCTCCCTCCCTACATCTCTACCTCCTATTCTCCTCTACTCCTCTCTCGTCTGGGAGAGAGAGAATATTCACTGCAGGTGTCTCTTTGAGAGGACACTAAACATAATGGGGTTTTGAAGTAGTTTGTTTTCCTCAGTGGAAGCTCTTTATTCCTAGTGACAGGTGTTTTTGATCAGGACACAAACACACAGGCATACACACACTGGCGCTCTGGCCGTCATATATTCTAGTTACTCACATTAGGTCTGTTGTCAGACGCTAGGCTCTTATAGGCTGTGACGGCCAGGGCCACTAAGTTCAGCACAGCACCAGTCTATGTACACTGCTAGGGGATGCTTTCATGTTGTTAATGCAAGTGTTTCCATCTCTCTCTCTCTTTGACATTCAGGAATTGATTTGAGGCAGGAAAGGAGGAAGTAGTTTCTCTTTCTCTCATTCTTTCTCTTAGATATTCAGTCATTTATTTGAGACAGGAAAGGAGGACTGTTGTGATGTACTTAGAGAGAGAAAGCAAAAAGAGACACAGAGATGAGCTGTCAATTTCCTAAGGTCTGTCTGTGGACTCAAACCTAACTGGTCCTCTGTAGTCTAAAGTGGCCTCCTCCTCTCCTCATCGCGTCTCCTCAGAGAGAGAGAGAGCTGCATACTTCTCATGGCAGGAGAAGAAAAACAGTTTGTTTCTCTCTGGGTAAATAGGAAATGTCAGGGTTGGATGCTCCAGAAAAGAACTTAGCAGGAAATCACTCCGAGGCTTCTTAAATTAAGGGCCTGAATTAGATGCTGCGGTGCAATTTGCCAGCGACAAATGGATTCGAGGCACAAGTGTGTGTGTAAAGTTTATCTGTGTGTGTGTGTGTGTGTGTGTGTGTGTGTGTGTGTGTGTGTGTGTGTGTGTGTGTGTGTGAGAGAGAAATACAGTCATTCTGTTGCCAGCTTACTAATGATGCATAAGAGCTGACAGGATATATTCTGTCTGGAAATGGCTGAGTTTAAAAACAGCTCTTGAAACATCTTATTGCCGCCACATTGACTATTGGGAATATTTGTTTGCATGCAGGTGTTGCTCTTCTTGTTTAGGCATTCACAATACACTGACTCTGCAACAATGGATGTATCCCAGCCGGTACCCTAAGAGTCAACTACTATTGACCAGGGCCCATAGGAAGCTATGAAGGGAAAAGGGTGCCATTTGGGACACAGGTCATTTTATTCATTACATAACCTTTCCCCTACAAAACAAAAAGGCTTGTTTTTGAGAGTACCGAATTAGAATCTGTTGTTTCCCAGTGTATAGAAGACACAGTTAGAATCTGTTGTTTCCCAGTGTATAGAAGACACAGTTAGAATCTGTTGTTTCTGTAAGGACTGTCGTGAGAGAGAGTAGACCAAGGTGCAGCGGAGTTAGTGTTCATCATTGAATATTTAATAAAGAAAGAACACTATACAAACAAAACAAGAAAACTGACAGCCAAACAGTCCTGTCAGGTGCAAACACTAACAGAAACAATTACCCACAAAACCCAAAGGAAAAACCTGCTCCTTATGTGTGACTCCCAATCAGCAACAACGACCTTCAGCTGTGCCTGATTGGGAGCCACACACGGCCCAAAACAAAGAAATACAAAAACATAGAAAAAGGAACATAGAACGCCCACCCAATGTAACACCCTGGCCTAACCAAAATAAAGAACAAAACCCCTCTCTATGGCCAGGGCGTTACAGTTTCCCAGTGTATAGAAGACACAGTTAGAATCTGTTGTTTCCCAGTGTATAGAAGACACAGTTAGAATCTGTTGTTTCCCAGTGTATAGAAGACACAGTTAGAACCTGTTGTTTCCCAGTGTATAGAAGACACAGTTAGAATCTGTTGTTTCCCAGTGTATAGAAGACACAGTTAGAATCTGTTGTTTCCCAGTGTATAGAAGACACAGTTAGAATCTGTTGTTTCCCAGTGTATAGAAGACACAGTTAGAATCTGTTGTTTCCCAGTGTATAGAAGACACAGTTAGAATCTGTTGTTTCCCAGTGTATAGAAGACACAGTTAGAATCTGTTGTTTCCCAGTGTATAGAAGACACAGTTAGAATCTGTTGTTTCCCAGTGTATAGAAGACACAGTTAGAATCTGTTGTTTCCCAGTGTATAGAAGACACAGTTAGAATCTGTTGTTTCCCAGTGTATAGAAGACACAGTTAGAATCTGTTGTTTCCCAGTGTATAGAAGACACAGTTAGAATCTGTTGTTTCCCAGTGTATAGAAGACACAGTTAGAATCTGTTGTTTCCCAGTGTATAGAAGACACAGTTAGAATCTGTTGTTTCCCAGTGTATAGAAGACACAGTTAGAACCTGTTGTTTCCCAGTGTATAGAAGACACAGTTAGAACCTGTTGTTTCCCAGTGTATAGAAGACACAGTTAGAATCTGTTGTTTCCCAGTGTATAGAAGACACAGTTAGAATCTGTTGTTTCCCAGTGTATAGAAGACACAGTTAGAACCTGTTGTTTCCCAGTGTATAGAAGACACAGTTAGAATCTGCTCCTTGTTAAGAGGCAGAGCCTGGACAGCTGTGAGTAGGGAGAGAGAACTAGAGCAAGGGAAAGAGAGAAAACAAGGGAATGATAAAGACAGAAAGGGATGGAGAGGAGAGAGAGCAGCCTGTTACCCCCTATAGTCATTCAGCACAGATGGACAGACCAGCTTGTAGTCTGTATTTAATAGTACATTCACAAAGGACCCTTAGGTTTTTCCAGTCGGTCAATGTTCTGATTTGTTCTACAGCCGTTAGGGTGCCAGGTGTGGTATCTTGCTGGTACATTCGGATGCTGGTGTTTTGCTATTGTGTATCACTAACTTGACCATCTGTTACTAATAATACAATCTAAAGAGGAAACATATCAAAGTGATGGTATTGTGTGATTCTGTATTAATGTGTTGTCATTGTGTGTGTTCTCCAGGCAGCTCCAACAGCAGCAGCAGGCAGAGCTGGAGGTCCATCAGAGAGACGGCCTGACAGCCTATGACCTATCACAGGTACCCCACAGGACCCCTATAGCTGGCCTTATACCTGCCTGTTCATAATATAACATATAACATTGTGTCTTCCCTATACCCACTGTACCCAGTGTGGCCCACTTACCTGTCCATACCCCTGGCTTTTCATGCTAGACAGCTTCTGAAGCTGTTGATTGTATATCATTAAAGGCCCAGTGCAGTCAAAAATGTGATTTTTCTCTGTTTTATATATATTTACATACTATGAGGATGGAATAATACTGTGAAATTGTGAATATTATGATAATGCCCTTTTTTTAGGTTAAGAGCTATTTGAAAAGACCGCCTGAAATTTCAGCCTGTTTTTGGTGGGATGGAGTTTTGGTCTGCCTGGTGACATCACCAGGTGGTCAGTTAGTTAATAGACCAATAAGAAAGCGTTCCAAACCTCTCTGCCAATAACAGCTAGTTTTCAGTTTTCCCCTCACAGAAATTGCTCTTTGCAAAGAAGCTATTTTTGTTTCTTTATGACCATTTTAATTCAAAACAATTACAGTAAGGTAATTCATTGTTACCCAGAAATGATTTAATATTGAGATAAAAAAAAATGGCTGCATTGGACATTTAAGAGGGCTCAACTGTATAACAGGCTTGGGGTCAATTCCATTTTAATTCAGTCAATTCAGGAAGTAAACAGAAATGTAATTTGTCCTCGATGCTTGTCTGAGGGAAAAATAACCATTGAAATTGGAATTTCAGTTTAGCTCCTGAACTGACTAAATTCAAATGGAATTGATCCCAATCCTGCTGTATAAATACACTTTCTAGGGTTTCATTAAGTGAAGAGGTCCTTCTCTCCTCTCTTTCCTTTAGCTGTTGACTGTACATCAGTTTCTAGGGTTTCATTAAGTAAAGAGGTCCTCCCCTCCTCTCTTTCTAGCTGTTGACTGTACATCAGTTTCTAGGGTTTCATTAAGTGAAGAGGTCCTTCTCTCCTCTCGTTCTAGCTGTTGACTGTACATCAGTTTCTAGGGTTTCATTAAGTGAAGAGGTCCTTCTCTCCTCTCTTTCTTGCTGTTGACTGTACATCCGTTTCTAGGGTTTCATTAAGTGAAGAGGTCCTTCTCTCCTCTCGTTCTAGCTGTTGACTGTACATCAGTTTCTAGGGTTTCATTAAGTGAAGAGGTCCTTCTCTCCTCTCTTTCTTGCTGTTGACTGCTCATCAGTTTCTAGGGTTTCATTAAGTGAAGAGGTCCTTCTCTCCTCTCTTTCTTGCTGTTGACTGTTCATCAGTTTCTAGGGTTTCATTAAGTGAAGAGGTCCTTCTCTCCTCTCTTTCTTGCTGTTGACTGTACATCAGTTTCTAGGGTTTCATTAAGTGAAGAGGTCCTTCTCTCCTCTCTTTCTTGCTGTTGACTGTTCATCAGTTTCTAGGGTTTCATTAAGTGAAGAGGTCCTTCTCTCCTCTCTTTCTTGCTGTTGACTGTACATCAGTTTCTAGGGTTTCATTAAGTGAAGAGGTTCTTCTCTCCTCTCTTTCCTTTAGCTGTTGACTGTACATCAGTTTCTAGGGTTTCATTAAGTGAAGAGGTCCTTCTCTCCTCTCGTTCTAGCTGTTGACTGTTCATCAGTTTCTAGGGTTTCATTAAGTGAAGAGGTCCTTCTCTCCTCTCGTTCTAGCTGTTGACTGTACATCAGTTTCTAGGGTTTCATTAAGTGAAGAGGTCCTTCTCTCCTCTCTTTCCTTTAGCTGTTGACTGTACATCAGTTTCTAGGGTTTCATTAAGTGAAGAGGTCCTTCCCTCCTCTCTTTCCTTTAGCTGTTGACTGTACATCAGTTTCTAGGGTTTCATTAAGTGAAGAGGTCCTTCCCTCCTCTCTTTCTAGCTGTTGACTGTACATCAGCAAGGGGGATATACTCACACCCTTGTATAAATAAAGTTAGTATTACTAAATGAAGTTATCCTTCCCTCCTGTCTCCCTCCAGGTGCCCGTTCCCAGTGTGGGAGGAGGGGTTCATGAGGCGGGCAAGAACACTGACAAGACGGACACCATGTTCTCACAGGAGAGAGACCCGCGCTTTGCTGACATGTACTCCGGCATCTCAGGCTGTACGACATCTAGTTATTTTCTCACCTCTACTCGTCTTGTTACGTGTGTGTGTGTGTGTGTGTGTGTGTGTGTGTGTGTGTGTGTGTGTGTGTGTGTGTGTGTGTGTGTGTGTGTGTGTGTGTGTGTGTGTGTGTGTGTGTGTATGTGTGTGTGTGTGTGTGTGTGTTGAAAGGCCCATGGTAGATGGTTGGTTGTGGTGGTGGTCTTTCATCCAGGGGAGAAATGTAAAACAACCTCCACACAACTCAATCAGAACTGGACTTTCTCCTCTCCCTCTCTCTCTCTCTCCATTCCTTCCCTCTTTCTATCTCTCCATTCCCTCCCTCTCTCTGACTGTGTGGTGTATTTTATCTCTCTCTCTCTCTCTCTCTCTCCATTCCTTCCCTCTTTCTATCTCTCCATTCCCTCCCTCTCTCTGACTGTGTGGTGTATTTTATCTCTCTCTCTCTCTCTCTCTCTCTCCATTCCTTCCCTCTTTCTATCTCTCCATTCCCTCCCTCTCTCTGACTGTGTGGTGTATTTTATCTCTCTCTCTCTCTCTCTCTCTCCATTCCTTCCCTCTTTCTATCTCTCCATTCCCTCCCTCTCTCTGACTGTGTGGTGTATTTTATCTCTCTCTCTCTCTCTCTCTCTCCATTCCTTCCCTCTTTCTATCTCTCCATTCCCTCCCTCTCTCTGACTGTGTGGTGTATTTTATCTCTCTCTCTCTCTCTCTCTCCATTCCTTCCCTCTTTCTATCTCTCCATTCCCTCCCTCTCTCTGACTGTGTGGTGTATTTTATCTCTCTCTCTCTCTCTCTCTCTCCATTCCTTCCCTCTTTCTATCTCTCCATTCCCTCCATCTCTCTGACTGTGTGGTGTATTTTATCTTCTCTCTCTCTCTCTCCATTCCTTCCCTCTTCTATCTCTCCATTCCCTCCCTCTCTCTGACTGTGTGGTGTATTTTATCTCTCTCTCTCTCTCTCTCCATTCCTTCCCTCTTTCTATCTCTCCATTCCCTCCCTCTCTCTGACTGTGTGGTGTATTTTATCTCTCTCTCTCTCTCTCTCCATTCCTTCCCTCTTTCTATCTCTCCATTCCCTCCCTCTCTCTGACTGTGTGGTGTATTTTATCTCTCTCTCCCTCCCTATATCTGTCTGGCTCTCACTCTCTGTCTCTCCCTCTATCTCTCTTTCCCTCTGTATGTCTCCCTCTCTCTGTCACCCTGTCTCTGTCTCCCTGTCTCTGTCTCTGTCTCCCTCTGTCTGCCTCTCCCTCTGTCTGCCTCTCCCTCTCTCTCTGTATGTATCTTTGTCTCTCTCCCCCTCTCCCTCTGTCTGTATGTCTCTCTCGCTGTCCCTCTCTCTGTCTGCCTCTCTTTCTGTCTCTGTCTGCTTTTCTTTCTCTCTCTCTGTATGTCTCTATTTGTCTGTCTTTCCCTCTTTCTAAATATCTTTCTCTGAATGTCTCTCCCTCTGAATGTCTCTCTGAATGTCTGTCTCTCCCTCTATATATCTCTCTCTATAAACGGTGTGTGTATTGTGTGGTTCCAGCTGGTGAGAAGAAGATGATGGTTCCTTCGTCTACGGCGGGAGGTCAGCAGCTCTACTCCCAGAACTCTCCCTTCCAGCCCGGACACTCTGCCAAGAGCTTCAGGTACACCTCTCTGTGGGTCTGTGTGGGTCTCTGTGTGGGTCTGTGTGTGCGTGCATGCATGCACATTAGCATGTGTGTTTAAAGTTGAAAGCCATAGGGGAAGACAGGGCCTCAGGTGATGGTTAAACAATTGAGCAGACTAGAGTTGACAGATGTGAACAGTTAAATGTGTTGTTAAAGTATAAATTAAATATGACCGTCTGCAGGGGCCCATATAAAGGCTCTCATGTCACACATTTACTTGGAATGCTGTCTGTCTGTCTGTCTGTCTGTCTGTCTGTCTGTCTGTCTGTCTGTCTGTCTGTCTGTCTGTCTGTCTGTCTGTCTGTCTGTCTGTCTGTCTGTCTGTGTTTTTTAAACAGCTCCTCAGTGATCCATGTCCCGGGGGTGAACGATATCCAGCCGTCGGGATCATCCAATCAGAACCTAGCTCAGATCTCCAGACAGCTCAACCCAGGACAGGTGGCCTGGACTGGCAACAGACCCCCGTTCTCTGGCCAGGTACACACACACACACACACACACACACACACACACACACACACACACACACACACACACACACACACACACACACACACAGGACTAGCAACATACCCTACCTTCTCAGGCCAGGTCTCACACACACAGGACTAGTAACTGACCCTACCTTCTCAGGCCAGGTCTCACACACACAGACTAGCAACATACCCTACCTTCTCAGGCCAGGTCTCACACACACAGACTATCAACATACCCTACCTTCTCAGGCCAGGTCTCACACACACAGGACTAGTAACTGACCCTACCTTCTCAGGCAAGGTCTCACACACACAGGACTAGTAACATGCCCTACCTTCTCAGGCCAGGTCTCACACACAGACTAGTAACTGACCCTACCTTCTCAGGCAAGGTCTCACACACACAGTACTAGTAACATACCCTACCTTCTCAGGCCAGGTCTCACACACAGACTAGTAACTGACCCTACCTTCTCAGGCAAGGTCTCACACACACAGTACTAGTAACATACCCTACCTTCTCAGGCCAGGTCTCACACACAGGACTAGTAACATGCCCTACCTTCTCAGGCCAGGTCTCACACACACAGACTAGTAACATGCCCTACCTTCTCAGGCCAGGTCTCACACACACAGACTAGTAACATGCCCTACCTTCTCAGGCCAGGTCTCACACACACAGACTAGCAACATACCCTACCTTCTCAGGCCAGGTCTCACACACACAGACTAGCAACATACCCTACCTTCTCAGGCCAGGTCTCACACACACAGACTAGTAACATACCCTACCTTCTCAGGCCAGGTCTCACACACACAGGACTAGTAACATACCCTACCTTCTCAGGCCAGGTCTCACACACAGGACTAGTAACATGCCCTACCTTCTCAGGCCAGGTCTCACACACACACACAGGACTAGTAACATACCCTACCTTCTCATGCCAGGTCTCTCACACACACACACAGGACTAGTAACTGACCCTACCTTCTCAGGCCAGGTCTCACACACACAGACTAGCAACATACCCTACCTTCTCAGGCCAGGTCTCACACACACAGACTAGCAACATACCCTACCTTCTCAGGCCAGGTCTCACACACAGGACTAGTAACATACCCTACCTTCTCAGGCCAGGTCTCACACACACAGACTAGCAACATGCCCTAACTTCTCAGGCCAGGTAAAAAAACACAGACCTGAACATGTAGCAGAGATGATTTGTGTTGTGAGTAGAGTCAGACAGAATCCAGAAATCTGAAACTGAATAAATATCTGTAGAATCAATCCAGACGTGGTTCCATTCCAGATCTAATGCGTAGGTGTTTTCTAGTCAGGCAGACGACACACTGATCACACACTGACTCCCATAGCTACTGCTACAGAATGTAGTCATGTCTCCTTTGGTTGACAACAGGAATCCTCTACTGCTAGCCAATAGCATCATTAGCATTTCTAATGAAATGCGTTTCAGTGGTCGCTATGCAGATTCTCTTTTCTTCTCTCTCTCTCTTTCTCCTCGCTTCAGTGAATCTCATCAGCAGAGCCTGATAATGGTGTGTGTGTGTGTGTGTGTGTGTGTGTGTGTGTGTGTGTGTGTGTGTGTGTGTGTGTGTGTGTGTGTGTGTGTGTGTGTGTGTGTGTGTGTGTTCTCTGATCTGAATATCGGACCACACGACATGCGTGCTAAGGGGAGTGTTTTGAGCATATGGTGTTTAGCAGGCTCATCGGTCTTCTCCTCAACCTACACCAGTAACACACACACACACACACACGTCTCTCTGCTAGTCTAGTACAACACACACGTCTCTCTGCTAGTCTAGTACAACACACACGTCTCTCTGCTGGTCTAGTAAAACACACACGTCTCTCTGCTAGTCTAGTACAACACACACGTCTCTCTGCTGGTCTAGTACAACACACACGTCTCTCTGCTAGTCTAGTAAAACACACACGTCTCTCTGCTAGTCTAGTAAAACACACACGTCTCTCTGCTAGTCTAGTACAACACACACGTCTCTCTGCTAGTCTAGTACAACACACACACGTCTCTCTGCTAGTCTAGTAAAACACACACGTCTCTCTGCTAGTCTAGTAAAACACACACGTCTCTCTGCTAGTCTAGTAAAACACACACGTCTCTCTGCTAGTCTAGTAAAACACACACGTCTCTCTGCTAGTCTAGTAAAACACACACGTCTCTCTGCTAGTCTAGTACAACACACACGTCTCTCTGCTAGTCTAGTACAACACACACACACGTCTCTCTGCTAGTCTAGTAAAACACACACACACGTCTCTCTGCTAGTCTAGTAAAACACACACGTCTCTCTGCTAGTCTAGTACAACACACACGTCTCTCTGCTAGTCTAGTACAACACACACGTCTCTCTGCTAGTCTAGTACAACACACACGTCTCTCTGCTAGTCTAGTACAACACACACGTCTCTCTGCTAGTCTAGTACAACACACACGTCTCTCTGCTAGTCTGGTACAACACACACGTCTCTCTGCTAGTCTAGTACAACACACACGTCTCTCTGCTAGTCTAGTACAACACGCACGTCTCTCTGCTGGTCTAGTACAACACACACGTCTCTCTGCTAGTCTAGTACAACACGCACGTCTCTCTGCTAGTCTAGTACAACACGCACGTCTCTCTGCTAGTCTAGTACAACACACACGTCTCTCTGCTAGTCTAGTACAACACACACGTCTCTCTGCTAGTCTGGTACAACACACACGTCTCTCTGCTAGTCTAGTACAACACACACGTCTCTCTGCTAGTCTAGTACAACACGCACGTCTCTCTGCTGGTCTAGTACAACACACACGTCTCTCTGCTAGTCTAGTACAACACGCACGTCTCTCTGCTAGTCTAGTACAACACGCACGTCTCTCTGCTAGTCTAGTAAAACACACACGTCTCTCTGCTAGTCTAGTAAAACACACACGTCTCTCTGCTAGTCTAGTACAACACACATGTCTCTCTGCTGGTCTAGTACAACACACACGTCTCTCTGCTAGTCTAGGACAACACACACGTCTCTCTGCTAGTCTAGTAAAACACACACGTCTCTCTGCTAGTCTAGTACAACACACACGTCTCTCTGCTAGTCTAGTACAACACACACGTCTCTCTGCTAGTCTAGTAAAACACACGTCTCTCTGCTAGTCTAGTAAAACACACACGTCTCTCTGCTAGTCTAGTACAACACACACGTCTCTCTGCTAGTCTAGTACAACACACACGTCTCTCTGCTAGTCTAGTACAACACACACGTCTCTGCTGGTCTAGTACAACACACACGTCTCTCTGCTAGTCTAGTACAACACACACGTCTCTCTGCTAGTCTAGTACAACACACACACGTCTCTCTGCTAGTCTAGTACAACACACACGTCTCTCTGCTGGTCTAGTACAACACACACGTCTCTCTGCTGGTCTAGTACAACACACACACGTCTCTCTGCTAGTCTAGTAAAACACACACGTCTCTCTGCTAGTCTAGTACAACACACACGTCTCTCTGCTAGTCTAGTACAACACACACGTCTCTCTGCTAGTCTAGTACAACACACACGTCTCTCTGCTGGTCTAGTAAAACACACGTCTCTCTGCTAGTCTAGTACAACACACACGTCTCTCTGCTGGTCTAGTACAACACACACGTCTCTCTGCTAGTCTAGTACAACACACGTCTCTCTGCTAGTCTAGTACAACACACACGTCTCTCTGCTAGTCTAGTACAACACACACACACACGTCTCTGCTAGTCTAGTACAACACACACACACGTCTCTGCTAGTCTAGTACAACACACACACACGTCTCTGCTAGTCTAGTACAACACACACACACGTCTCTCTGCTAGTCTAGTACAACACACGTCTCTCTGCTAGTCTAGTACAACACACACGTCTCTCTGCTAGTCTAGTACAACACACACACACACGTCTCTGCTAGTCTAGTACAACACACACACACGTCTCTGCTAGTCTAGTACAACACACACACACGTCTCTGCTAGTCTAGTACAACACACACACACGTCTCTCTGCTAGTCTAGTACAACACACACACACGTCTCTCTGCTAGTCTAGTACAACACACACGTCTCTCTGCTAGTCTAGTACAACACACACACACACGTCTCTCTGCTAGTCTAGTACAACACACACACACGTCTCTCTGCTAGTCTAGTACAACACACACACACGTCTCTCTGCTAGTCTAGTACAACACACACGTCTCTCTGCTGGTCTAGTACAACACACACGTCTCTCTGCTGGTCTAGTACAACACACACGTCTCTCTGCTGGTCTAGTACAACACACACGTCTCTCTGCTAGTCTAGTACAACACACACACACGTCTCTGCTAGTCTAGTACAACACACACACACACGTCTCTCTGCTAGTCTAGTACAACACACACACACGTCTCTCTGCTAGTCTAGTACAACACACACACACGTCTCTCTGCTAGTCTAGTACAACACACACACACGTCTCTCTGCTATTCTAATACAACACACACGTCTCTCTGCTAGTCTAGTACAACACACACGTCTCTCTGCTGGTCTAGTACAACACACACGTCTCTCTGCTGGTCTAGTACAACACACACATCTCTCTGCTGGTCTAGTACAACACACACATCTCTCTGCTGGTCTAGTACAACACACACGTCTCTCTGCTGGTCTAGTACAACACACGTCTCTCTGCTGGTCTAGTACAACACACACGTCTCTCTGCTGGTCTAGTACAACACACACGTCTCTCTGCTGGTCTAGTACAACACACACGTCTCTCTGCTGGTCTAGTACAACACACGTCTCTCTGCTAGTCTAGTACAACACACACGTCTCTCTGCTAGTCTAGTACAACACACACGTCTCTCTGCTGGTCTAGAGCAACACACACGTCTCTCTGCTGGTCTAGTACAACACACACGTCTCTCTGCTGGTCTAGTACAACACACACGTCTCTCTGCTGGTCTAGTACAACACACACGTCTCTCTGCTGGTCTAGTACAACACACACGTCTCTCTGTTGGTCTAGTACAACACACACGTCTCTCTGCTGGTCTAGTACAACACACACGTCTCTCTGCTGGTCTAGTACAACACACACGTCTCTCTGCTGGTCTAGTACAACACACACGTCTCTGCTAGTCTAGTACAACACGCACGTCTCTCTGCTGGTCTAGTACAACACGCACGTCTCTCTGCTGGTCTAGTACAACACGCACGTCTCTCTGCTGGTCTAGTACAACACGCACGTCTCTCTGCTGGTCTAGTACAACACACACGTCTCTCTGCTGGTCTAGTACAACACACACGTCTCTCTGCTAGTCTAGTACAACACACACGTCTCTCTGCTAGTCTAGTACAACACACACGTCTCTGCTAGTCTAGTACAACACGCACGTCTCTCTGCTGGTCTAGTACAACACGCACGTCTCTCTGCTGGTCTAGTACAACACGCACGTCTCTCTGCTGGTCTAGTACAACACGCACGTCTCTCTGCTGGTCTAGTACAACACGCACGTCTCTCTGCTGGTCTAGTACAACACAAACGTCTCTCTGCTGGTCTAGTACAACACACGTCTCTCTGCTGGTCTAGTACAACACACGTCTCTCTGCTGGTCTAGTACAACACACACGTCTCTCTGCTGGTCTAGTACAACACACACGTCTCTCTGCTAGTCTAGTACAACACACACGTCTCTCTGCTAGTCTAGTAAAACACACACGTCTCTCTGCTAGTCTAGTAAAACACACACGTCTCTCTGCTAGTCTAGTACAACACACACGTCTCTCTGCTAGTCTAGTACAACACACACGTCTCTCTGCTAGTCTAGTAAAACACACACGTCTCTCTGCTAGTCTAGTACAACACACACGTCTCTCTGCTGGTCTAGTACAACACACACGTCTCTCTGCTAGTCTAGTACAACACACACGTCTCTGCTAGTCTAGTACAACACACACGTCTCTCTGCTGGTCTAGTACAACACGCACGTCTCTCTGCTGGTCTAGTACAACACGCACGTCTCTCTGCTGGTCTAGTACAACACAAACGTCTCTCTGCTGGTCTAGTACAACACACGTCTCTCTGCTGGTCTAGTACAACACACACATCTCTCTGCTGGTCTAGTACAACACTCACGTCTCTCTGCTAGTCTAGTACAACACACACACGTCTCTCTGCTAGTCTAGTACAACACACACGTCTCTCTGCTAGTCTAGTAAAACACACACATCTCTCTGCTAGTCTAGTAAAACACACACGTCTCTCTGCTAGTCTAGTACAACACACACGTCTCTCTGCTAGTCTAGTACAACACACACGTCTCTCTGCTAGTCTAGTAAAACACACACGTCTCTCTGCTAGTCTAGTACAACACACACGTCTCTCTGCTAGTCTAGTACAACACACACACGTCTCTCTGCTAGTCTAGTAAAACACACACGTCTCTCTGCTAGTCTAGTACAACACACACGTCTCTCTGCTAGTCTAGTACAACACACACGTCTCTCTGCTGGTCTAGTAAAACACACACGTCTCTCTGCTAGTCTAGTACAACACACACGTCTCTCTGCTGGTCTAGTACAACACACACGTCTATCTGCTAGTCTAGTACAACACACACGTCTCTCTGCTAGTCTAGTACAACACACACGTCTCTCTGCTAGTCTAGTACAACACACACGTCTCTCTGCTGGTCTAGTACAACACACACGTCTCTCTGCTAGTCTAGTACAACACACACGTCTCTCTGCTGGTCTAGTACAACACACACGTCTCTCTGCTAGTCTAGTACAACACACACGTCTCTCTGCTAGTCTAGTACAACACACACACACTAAAAAAAATTCCTTCTCTCTCTATCCAGTCCACTAAAGCCCAGTCCAGTCCGTTTGGGATAGGCTCCGGCCACAGTTACCAAGGAGACCCATCTTCCTACAGCCCCCTGTCCTCCCCGGCCACCTCATCGCCCAGCGGCAACGCCTACTCTGGACTTGCCAACCGGAGCACGGCGTTCGGTAAGCACCAGCCAATCACAGCAAAGCATTCCATCAAAAAGATGTTCTTCTCATTCTCTTCCAGGATTTATCCAATCATGTTTGATCAGTGATAACATCAAAGTGTGTGTGTGTGTGTGTGTGTGTGTGTGTGTGTGTGTGTGTGTGTGTGTGTGTGTGTGTACATACTCCGGAATGCTGGCCTTCTAGGCAGAGTTGCAAAGAAAAAGCCATATCTCAGACTGGCCAATAAAACAAAAAGATTAAGATAGGCAAACGAACACTGGACCGAGGATCTCTGCCTAGAAGGCCAGCATCCCCAAGTCGACTCTTCACTGTTGACTTTGAGACTGGTGTTTTTCAGGTACTATTTAATGAAGCTGACAGTTGAGGACTTGTGAGGCGTCTGTTTCTCAAACTAGACACTAATGTACTTGTCCTCTTGCTCAGTTGTGCACCGGGGCCTCCCAGTCCTCTTTCTATTCTGGTTGGAGCCGGTTTGCGCTGTTCTGTGAAGGGAGTAGTACACTGCGTTGTACGAGATCTTCAGTTCCTTGGCAATTTCTCGCATGGAATAGCCTTAATTTCACAGAACAAGAATAGACTGACGAGTTTCAGAAGAAAGTTCTTTGTTTCTGGCCATTTTGAGCCTGTAATCGAACCCACAAATGCTGATGCTCCAGATACTCAACTAGTCTAAAGAAGGCCAGTTTTATTGCTTCTTTAATCAGCACGACAGTTTTCAGCTGTGCTAACATACTTGCAAAATGGTTTTCTAATGATCAATTAGCCTTTTAAAATGATAAACTTGGATTAGCTAACACAACTTGCCATTGGAACACAGGAGTGATGGTTGCTGATAATGGGCCTCTGTACGCCTATGTAGATATTCCATGAAATAGTCTGCCGTTTCCAGCTACAATAGTCATTTACAACATTAACAATGTCTACACTGTATTTCGGGTCAATTTGATGTTATTTTAACCTCTCTTGGGCAGGTGGATTTTACATTGCCGCGTGATGTTCAGAAAATATTTTGCCTCCAATACTGTCGGTGAATCAGCACAACGATTTACAAAAATACTCATCATAAACGTTGATAAAATATTAAACTGTTATTCAAAGAATTATAGATGAACATCTCCTTTATGCAACCGCTGTGACAGATTTCAAAAAAGCTTCACGGGGAAAGCACACTTTGCAATAATCTGTGTACTGCACTCAGAAAAATACACTAGGCAATACAGATACCGCCATTTTGGAGTCATCTAAATCATCAATAGCATTAGAAATATTCACTTACCTTTGATGATCTTCATCAGAAGGCACTTCCAGGAATCCCAGGTCTACAATAAATGCTGTTTTGTTTGATAAAGTCCATAATTTATGTCCAAATAACTCCTTGTTGTTTCCGCGTTCAGTAAGCTACTCCAAGTGTAGGAAGCGCGGCCAAAATGTCACGACGAAAAGTCAAAAAAGGTTATATTTACGTTCGTTCAAACGTTGTATAGCTTCAATCTTTAGGGCCTTTTTAACTTAGAACTTCAATAATATTCCAACCGGACGATTCCAGTGTCTTGAAAAACGTTTTGGAACACAGCTAACTCTCACGTGAATGCGCGCCAATGAACTCATTTGCTTTCCTGAGTCAACAACTTCCTCTGTTCGCGCTCTGTTCATCATAGACGCCTCAAACAACTTTCTAAAGACTGTTGACGTCTAGTGGAAGCCTTAGGAAGTGCAAAATGAAAACTAAGTCACTGTGTTCGATAGGCAATGACTTGAAAGGACAACAAGCAACAGACTTCCCGGTTAGATTTTTCTCAGGTTTTTTGCCTGCCATATGAGTTATGTTATACTCACAGACATCATTCAGACAGTTTTAGAAACTTCAGAGTGTTTTCTATCCAAATCTACTAATAATATGCATATTCTAGTTCTTGGGCCCGAGTAGTAGGCCGTTTAATTTGGGTACGTTTTTCATCCGGCCGTGAAAATACTGCCCCCTACCCTAGAGAAGTTAATGGACAAAATAATTAGCTTTTCTTTCAAAAACAAAGACATTTCTAAGTGACCCCAAACTTTTTAAATAATGTTTATATATATACTGTTTATATACATACTGTTTATACCCTGCTAGGTTTGCAAAATTCCAGTAATGTTCCGTACATTACCAAGTTTCCAGAAATCCTGGTTGGACGATTCCCAGATTTCCTGCTCTTTCCCTCTTGATTCTGGGAACCTTCCAATCGGGATTTCTGGAAACCTTGGGAATTTGGGGAAAGTTACTTAACCAAATCTGGGTCCTAACTTACAAACCTGGGTCCTAACCTACAAACCTGGGTCCTAACCTACAAACCTGGGTCCTAACCTACAAACCTGGGTCCTAACCTACAAAACCTGGGTCCTAACCTACAAAACCTGGGTCCTAACCTACAAACCTGGGTCCTAACCTACAAACCTGGGTCCTAACCTACAAAACCTGGGTCCTAACCTACAAACCTGGGTCCTAACCTACAAACCTGGGTCCTAACCTACAAACCTGGGTCCTAACCTACAAACCTGGGTCCTAACCTACAGGTTTTGGTGCAGACTTTGTTCCTGCCAAGCGCTTGCACACCTGACTCTTCTCTGATGAGTTGAACCCAGAGCCTGGGACAGCCTGTATCTTTCATGATTGGCCATTTGGGATCATGTTGAGGCTTTCACAGTGTTCTCTTGAAAAGCCTGAAAATAGTAGGAATTGGAAATGTCTGTTCTTGTTCTCATAGCCTGTGTCTGTGTGGTAGAGGCTTGGTTGAACGTGTGTGTGTGTGTGTGTGTGTGTGTGTGTGTGTGTGTGTGTGTGTGTGTGTGTGTGTGTGTGGTACATCTGGTAAAAGGCATGTTTTTTCTACTTGTCAGGTGTCGGCCCGTATCATCAAACTGTCTATGCTCTTCTATAGTGACATACCAGCTGACCTCTTAACATTCTGTCTGACATTCTAACATCCCTGTGGGACGGCAGTGGGTCTTCATTAATGTGACATGTTTCTGTCCTCTTAACATTCTGTCTGACATTCTAACATCCCTGTGGGACGGCAGTGGGTCTTCATTAATGTGACATGTTTCTGTCCTCTTAACATTCTGTCTGACATTCTAACATCCCTGTGGGACGGCAGTGGGTCTTCATTAATGTGACATGTTTCTGACCTCTTAACATTCTGTCTGACATTCTAACATCCCTGTGGGACGGCAGTGGGTCTTCATTAATGTGACATGTTTCTGACCTCTTAACATTCTGTCTGACATTCTAACATCCCTGTGGGACGGCAGTGGGTCTTCATTAATGTGACATGTTTCTGTCCTCTTAACATTCTGTCTGACATTCTAACATCCCTGTGGGACGGCAGTGGGTCTTCATTAATGTGACATGTTTCTGTCCTCTTAACATTCTGTCTGACATTCTAACATCCCTGTGGGACGGCAGTGGGTCTTCATTAATGTGACATGTTTCTGACCTCTTAACATTCTGTCTGACATTCTAACATCCCTGTGGGACGGCAGTGGGTCTTCATTAATGTGACATGTTTCTGTCCTCTTAACATTCTGTCTGACATTCTAACATCCCTGTGGGACGGCAGTGGGTCTTCATTAATGTGACATGTTTCTGACCTCTTAACATTCTGTCTGACATTCTAACATCCCTGTGGGACGGCAGTGGGTCTTCATTAATGTGACATGTTTCTGACCTCTTAACATTCTGTCTGACATTCTAACATCCCTGTGGGACGGCAGTGGGTCTTCATTAATGTGACATGTTTCTGTCCTCTTAACATTCTGTCTGACATTCTAACATCCCTGTGGGACGGCAGTGGGTCTTCATTAATGTGACATGTTTCTGTCCTCTTAACATTCTGTCTGACATTCTAACATCCCTGTGGGACGGCAGTGGGTCTTCATTAATGTGACATGTTTCTGTCCTCTTAACATTCTGTCTGACATTCTAACATCCCTGTGGGACGGCAGTGGGTCTTCATTAATGTGACATGTTTCTGTCCTCTTAACATTCTGTCTGACATTCTAACATCCCTGTGGGACGGCAGTGGGTCTTCATTAATGTGACATGTTTCTGACCTCTTAACATTCTGTCTGACATTCTAACATCCCTGTGGGACGGCAGTGGGTCTTCATTAATGTGACATGTTTCTGACCTCTTAACATTCTGTCTGACATTCTAACATCCCTGTGGGACGGCAGTGGGTCTTCATTAATGTGACATGTTTCTGACCTCTTAACATTCTGTCTGACATTCTAACATCCCTGTGGGACGGCAGTGGGTCTTCATTAATGTGACATGTTTCTGTCCTCTTAACATTCTGTCTGACATTCTAACATCCCTGTGGGACGGCAGTGGGTCTTCATTAATGTGACATGTTTCTGTCCTCTTAACATTCTGTCTGACATTCTAACATCCCTGTGGGACGGCAGTGGGTCTTCATTAATGTGACATGTTTCTGACCTCTTAACATTCTGTCTGACATTCTAACATCCCTGTGGGACGGCAGTGGGTCTTCATTAATGTGACATGTTTCTCGCCTCTTAACGCTTCACTGGCTAAATCTGCTTTACGTATATTTAACATCCACACACACCACGTTTAACACACACACACACACCACGTTTCACACACACACACAGCACGTTTAACACACACACACCACGTTTAACACATCCACACACACCACATTTAACACACACACTACGTTTAACACACTACGTTTAACACACACACACTACGTTTAACACACACACCACGTTTAACACACACACACACATCCACATTTAACACACACACTACGTTTAACACACTACGTTTAACACACTACGTTTAACACACACACTACATTTAACACACACACTACATTTAACACACACACCACGTTTAACACATACTACGTTTAACACACACACACTACGTTTAACACACACACTACGTTTAACACACTACGTTTAACACACACAGCCATTACCCCTTTCACCCCATGACTTCAGATGGGGTGAGAGGATCCCAGGCACGCCAAATGAGGTTACCCAAACATGTGTGTACACACACACACACACACACACAGGAATGTGAAAACATTGTGAACATATCCTTTAGGGTGATTTTAGAAGTGAAGTGTTGACAGTACAGTGTACGTCCATGTCTTTTGGGAATTGTTATGTAAAGTGAGATCATGTTTTAGCAATGTACCATCTCCACAAAGGAAACTGGTAACATACCTAAACCTCTCCATGTGAGCTGTGCACTGACTATCTCTGTTGGACTAGTCATTCATAGGGTAGAGGTTAAAGGTCAAAGCTAAACGTACTATGTGCTGGGGTTGCCTTGCAGTCCAACCAAGCGGAATGGAATCCACACCAGATATTCAGCAGCTACAGGGGGAAAGCAGAGTGTTTTTGATGACAGATGTTGCTGTCGTTACATATGAGACATTAAAAATGGAAAAGAACAGACGGCAGCACTTTCATAAACCTCTCCCCCTCAGTCGTCCAGAATCTGTCCAGGATATACTTTACTGTTAGAGCAGAACATCTAGCTTGTGCTTTTAAATAGTGTATTAGAATGTATTAGTAGTAGTGGCACATCTCAGGGCATCATGTCTCTCTCTCCTCTGTCCTCTCTGTCTCTCTCTTTTCTGTCTCTCTCTGTCTCTCTCCTCTGTCCTCTCTGTCTCTCTCTCCTCTGTCCTCTCTGTCTCTCTCTCTGTCCTCTGTCTCTCTCTCCTCTGTCCTCTCTGTCTCTCTCTCCTCTGTCCTCTCTGTCTCTCTCTCCTCTGTCCTCTGTCTCTCTCTCCTCTGTCCTCTCTGTCACTCTATCCTCTGTCCTCTCTGTCTCTCTCTCCCTATTTCTCTGTCCTCTCTCTTTCTCTCTCCTCCCTCTTTCTCTCTCCTGTCTTTTTCTTAATCTCTCTCAGCTGGGGGGAATGGGTGTCTGGTCTAGCCATGACCATCTGATGAGCTTTTAATGGACAATCATTACACTAATGGACTAGTTCTCTATCCTTCTGTCTTTATGTCTCTCTAACACACATACTCTCCCTTTGTCCTTCTGTCTCTTTATGTCTCTCTAACACACATACTCTCCCTTTGTCCTTCTGTCTCTTTATGTCTGTCTAACACACATACTCTCCCTTTGTCCTTCTGTCTCTTTATGTCTCTCTAACACACATACTCTCCCTTTGTCCTTCTGTCTCTTTAGGTCTCTAACACACATACTCTCCCTTTGTCCTTCTGTCTCTTTATGTCTCTAACACACATACTCTCCCTTTGTCCTTCTGTCTCTTTATGTCTCTCTAACACACATACTCTCCCTTTGTCCTTCTGTCTCTTTATGTCTCTCTAACACACATACTCTCCCTTTGTCCTTCTGTCTCTTTATGTCTGTCTAACACACATACTCTCCCTTTGTCCTTCTGTCTCTTTATGTCTCTCTAACACACATACTCTCCCTTTGTCCTTCTGTCTCTTTATGTCTCTCTAACACACATACTCTCCCTTTGTCCTTCTGTCTCTTTATGTCTCTCTAACACACATACTCTCCCTTTGTCCTTCTGTCTCTTTATGTCTCTCTAACACACATACTCTCCCTTTGTCCTTCTGTCTCTTTATGTCTCTCTAACACACATACTCTCCCTTTGTCCTTCTGTCTCTTTATGTCTCTCTAACACACATACTCTCCCTTTGTCCTTCTGTCTCTTTATGTCTGTCTAACACACATACTCTCCCTTTGTCCTTCTGTCTCTTTATGTCTCTCTAACACACATACTCTCCCTTTGTCCTTCTGTCTCTTTATGTCTCTCTAACACACATACTCTCCCTTTGTCCTTCTGTCTCTTTATGTCTGTCTAACACACATACTCTCCCTTTGTCCTTCTGTCTCTTTATGTCTCTAACACACATACTCTCCCTTTGTCCTTCTGTCTCTTTATGTCTCTCTAACACACATACTCTCCCTTTGTCCTTCTGTCTCTTTATGTCTCTAACACACATACTCTCCCTTTGTCCTTCTGTCTCTTTATGTCTGTCTAACACACATACTCTCCCTTTGTCCTTCTGTCTCTTTATGTCTCTAACACACATACTCTCCCTTTGTCCTTCTGTCTCTTTATGTCTCTCTAACACACATACTCTCCCTTTGTCCTTCTGTCTCTTTATGTCTGTCTAACACACATACTCTCCCTTTGTCCTTCTGTCTCTTTATGTCTCTCTAACACACATACTCTCCCTTTGTCCTTCTGTCTCTTTATGTCTCTAACACACATACTCTCCCTTTGTCCTTCTGTCTCTTTATGTCTCTCTAACACACATACTCTCCCTTTGTCCTTCTGTCTCTTTATGTCTCTCTAACACACATACTCTCCCTTTGTCCTTCTGTCTCTTTATGTCTGTCTAACACACACACTCTCCCTTTGTCCTTCTGTCTCTTTATGTCTGTCTAACACACACACTCTCCCTTTGTCCTTCTGTCTCTTTATGTCTCTCTAACACACATACTCTCCCTTTGTCCTTCTGTCTCTTTATGTCTCTCTAACACACATACTCTCCCTTTGTCCTTCTGTCTCTTTATGTCTCTCTAACACACATACTCTCCCTTTGTCCTTCTGTCTCTTTATGTCTCTCTAACACACATACTCTCCCTTTGTCCTTCTGTCTCTTTATGTCTCTCTAACACACATACTCTCCCTTTGTCCTTCTGTCTCTTTATGTCTCTAACACACATACTCTCCCTTTGTCCTTCTGTCTCTTTATGTCTCTAACACACATACTCTCCCTTTGTCCTTCTGTCTCTT
Source organism: Salmo trutta (assembly GCF_901001165.1). NCBI lineage: Eukaryota > Metazoa > Chordata > Actinopteri > Salmoniformes > Salmonidae > Salmo > Salmo trutta. The sequence continues at coordinate 9,679,832 of NC_042985.1, forward strand.
TATGTCTCTCTAACACACATACTCTCCCTTTGTCCTTCTGTCTCTTTATGTCTCTCTAACACACATACTCTCCCTTTGTCCTTCTGTCTCTTTATGTCTGTCTAACACACATTCTCTCCCTTTGTCCTTCTGTCTCTTTATGTCTGTCTAACACACATACTCTCCCTTTGTCCTTCTGTCTTTATGTCTCTCTAACACACATACTCTCCCTTTGTCCTTCTGTCTCTTTATGTCTCTAACACACATACTCTCCCTTTGTCCTTCTGTCTTTATGTCTCTCTAACACACATACTCTCCCTTTGTCCTTCTGTCTCTTTATGTCTCTAACACACATACTCTCCCTTTGTCCTTCTGTCTCTTTATGTCTCTCTAACACACATACTCTCCCTTTGTCCTTCTGTCTCTTTATGTCTGTCTAACACACATACTCTCCCTTTGTCCTTCTGTCTCTTTATGTCTGTCTAACACACATACTCTCCCTTTGTCCTTCTGTCTTTATGTCTCTCTAACACACATACTCTCCCTTTGTCCTTCTGTCTCTTTATGTCTCTCTGTCTCTTTATGTCTCTCTAACACACATACTCTCCCTTTGTCCTTCTGTCTCTTTATGTCTCTAACACACATACTCTCCCTTTGTCCTTCTGTCTCTTTATGTCTCTAACACACATACTCTCCCTTTGTCCTTCTGTCTCTTTATGTCTCTAACACACATACTCTCCCTTTGTCCTTCTGTCTCTTTATGTCTCTCTAACACACATACTCTCCCTTTGTCCTTCTGTCTCTTTATGTCTCTCTAACACACATACTCTCCCTTTGTCCTTCTGTCTCTTTATGTCTCTAACACACATACTCTCCCTTTGTCCTTCTGTCTCTTTATGTCTCTCTAACACACATACTCTCCCTTTGTCCTTCTGTCTCTTTATGTCTGTCTAACACACATACTCTCCCTTTGTCCTTCTGTCTTTATGTCTCTCTAACACACATACTCTCCCTTTGTCCTTCTGTCTCTTTATGTCTCTCTGTCTCTTTATGTCTCTCTAACACACATACTCTCCCTTTGTCCTTCTGTCTCTTTATGTCTCTAACACACATACTCTCCCTTTGTCCTTCTGTCTCTTTATGTCTCTCTGTCTCTTTATGTCTCTCTAACACACATACTCTCCCTTTGTCCTTCTGTCTCTTTATGTCTGTCTAACACACATACTCTCCCTTTGTCCTTCTGTCTCTTTATGTCTCTCTAACACACATACTCTCCCTTTGTCCTTCTGTCTCTTTATGTCTCTCTAACACACATACTCTCCCTTTGTCCTTCTGTCTCTTTATGTCTGTCTAACACACATACTCTCCCTTTGTCCTTCTGTCTCTTTATGTCTCTCTAACACACATACTCTCCCTTTGTCCTTCTGTCTCTTTATGTCTCTCTAACACACATACTCTCCCTTTGTCCTTCTGTCTCTTTATGTCTCTCTAACACACATACTCTCCCTTTGTCCTTCTGTCTCTTTATGTCTCTCTAACACACATACTCTCCCTTTGTCCTTCTGTCTCTTTATGTCTCTCTAACACACATACTCTCCCTTTGTCCTTCTGTCTCTTTATGTCTCTCTAACACACATACTCTCCCTTTGTCCTTCTGTCTCTTTATGTCTCTAACACACATACTCTCCCTTTGTCCTTCTGTCTCTTTATGTCTGTCTAACACACATACTCTCCCTTTGTCCTTCTGTCTCTTTATGTCTGTCTAACACACATACTCTCCCTTTGTCCTTCTGTCTCTTTATGTCTCTCTAACACACATACTCTCCCTTTGTCCTTCTGTCTCTATGTCTCTCTAACACACATACTCTCCCTTTGTCCTTCTGTCTCTTTATGTCTGTCTAACACACATACTCTCCCTTTGTCCTTCTGTCTCTTTATGTCTCTCTAACACACATACTCTCCCTTTGTCCTTCTGTCTCTTTATGTCTCTCTAACACACATACTCTCCCTTTGTCCTTCTGTCTCTTTATGTCTGTCTAACACACATACTCTCCCTTTGTCCTTCTGTCTCTTTATGTCTCTCTAACACACATACTCTCCCTTTGTCCTTCTGTCTCTTTATGTCTCTCTAACACACATACTCTCCCTTTGTCCTTCTGTCTCTTTATGTCTCTAACACACATACTCTCCCTTTGTCCTTCTGTCTCTTTATGTCTCTCTAACACACATACTCTCCCTTTGTCCTTCTGTCTCTTTATGTCTCTAACACACATACTCTCCCTTTGTCCTTCTGTCTCTTTATGTCTCTAACACACATACTCTCCCTTTGTCCTTCTGTCTCTTTATGTCTCTCTAACACACATACTCTCCCTTTGTCCTTCTGTCTCTTTATGTCTCTAACACACATACTCTCCCTATGTCCTTCTGTCTCTTTATGTCTCTCTAACACACATACTCTCCCTTTGTCCTTCTGTCTCTTTATGTCTCTCTAACACACATACTCTCCCTTTGTCCTTCTGTCTCTTTATGTCTGTCTAACACACATACTCTCCCTTTGTCCTTCTGTCTCTTTATGTCTCTCACACACATACTCTCCCTTTGTCCTTCTGTCTCTTTATGTCTCTCTAACACACATTCTCTCCCTTTGTCCTTCTGTCTCTTTATGTCTCTAACACACATACTCTCCCTTTGTCCTTCTGTCTCTTTATGTCTCTAACACACATACTCTCCCTTTGTCCTTCTGTCTCTTTATGTCTCTCTAACACACATACTCTCCCTTTGTCCTTCTGTCTCTTTATGTCTCTCTAACACACATACTCTCCCTTTGTCCTTCTGTCTCTTTATGTCTCTAACACACATACTCTCCCTTTGTCCTTCTGTCTCTTTATGTCTCTCTAACACACATACTCTCCCTTTGTCCTTCTGTCTCTTTATGTCTCTCTAACACACATACTCTCCCTTTGTCCTTCTGTCTCTTTATGTCTCTCTAACACACATACTCTCCCTTTGTCCTTCTGTCTCTTTATGTCTGTCTAACACACATACTCTCCCTTTGTCCTTCTGTCTCTTTATGTCTCTCTAACACACATACTCTCCTTTGTCCTTCTGTCTCTTTATGTCTCTCTAACACACATTCTCTCCCTTTGTCCTTCTGTCTCTTTATGTCTCTAACACACATACTCTCCCTTTGTCCTTCTGTCTCTTTATGTCTCTAACACACATACTCTCCCTTTTGTCCTTCTGTCTCTTTATGTCTCTCTAACACACATACTCTCCCTTTGTCCTTCTGTCTCTTTATGTCTCTCTAACACACATACTCTCCCTTTGTCCTTCTGTCTCTTTATGTCTCTAACACACATACTCTCCCTTTGTCCTTCTGTCTCTTTATGTCTCTCTAACACACATACTCTCCCTTTGTCCTTCTGTCTCTTTATGTCTCTAACACCATACTCTCCCTTTGTCCTTCTGTCTCTTTATGTCTGTCTAACACACATACTCTCCCTTTGTCCTTCTGTCTCTTTATGTCTCTCTAACACACATACTCTCCCTTTGTCCTTCTGTCTCTTTATGTCTCTAACACACATACTCTCCCTTTGTCCTTCTGTCTCTTTATGTCTCTCTAACACACATACTCTCCCTTTGTCCTTCTGTCTCTTTATGTCTCTCTAACACACATACTCTCCCTTTGTCCTTCTGTCTCTTTATGTCTCTCTAACACACATACTCTCCCTTTGTCCTTCTGTCTCTTTATGTCTCTCTAACACACATACTCTCCCTTTGTCCTTCTGTCTCTTTATGTCTGTCTAACACACATACTCTCCCTTTGTCCTTCTGTCTCTTTATGTCTCTCTAACACACATACTCTCCCTTTGTCCTTCTGTCTCTTTATGTCTCTAACACACATACTCTCCCTTTGTCTTTATGTCTCTCTAACACACATACTCTCCCTTTGTCCTTCTGTCTCTTTATGTCTCTCTAACACACATACTCTCCCTTTGTCCTTCTGTCTCTTTATGTCTCTAACACACATACTCTCCCTTTGTCTTTATGTCTCTCTAACACACATACTCTCCCTTTGTCCTTCTGTCTCTTTATGTCTCTCTAACACACATACTCTCCCTTTGTCCTTCTGTCTCTTTATGTCTCTAACACACATACTCTCCCTTTGTCCTTCTGTCTCTTTATGTCTCTCTAACACACATACTCTCCCTTTGTCCTTCTGTCTCTTTATGTCTGTCTAACACACATACTCTCCCTTTGTCCTTCTGTCTCTTTATGTCTCTCTAACACACATACTCTCCCTTTGTCCTTCTGTCTCTTTATGTCTCTCTAACACACATACTCTCCCTTTGTCCTTCTGTCTCTTTATGTCTCTCTAACACACATACTCTCCCTTTGTCCTTCTGTCTCTTTATGTCTGTCTAACACACATACTCTCCCTTTGTCCTTCTGTCTCTTTATGTCTCTCTAACACACATACTCTCCCTTTGTCCTTCTGTCTCTTTATGTCTCTAACACACATACTCTCCCTTTGTCCTTCTGTCTCTTTATGTCTCTCTAACACACATACTCTCCCTTTGTCCTTCTGTCTCTTTATGTCTCTCTAACACACATACTCTCCCTTTGTCCTTCTGTCTCTTTATGTCTCTCTAACACACATACTCTCCCTTTGTCCTTCTGTCTCTTTATGTCTCTCTAACACACATACTCTCCCTTTGTCCTTCTGTCTCTTTATGTCTCTCTAACACACATACTCTCCCTTTGTCCTTCTGTCTCTTTATGTCTGTCTAACACACATACTCTCCCTTTGTCCTTCTGTCTCTTTATGTCTGTCTCCTCCGGGCTAGTCTTGGTGCAGAGACAGAGAGACAGAGGTGAGGAGAGATATTAAGAAATAGAAGTGAATTACAGCCGATCTCTTTCTCAGCACTTCTCATGTCCTCTGTTGTTGTCTGTTTTGTCATTTCCCTTTATTGTTGCGTTTGTTTACTTTGTCAGTCGTTTACCGATTTGTTTCCGTTCTATAAACAAACAATCATCCCTCCGCTCACCTGACTAATCGTTCCTCTCCTCCTTTACTTCTGCTCGCATTCCTCCCTCACTCGTTATTTACGGCAATAAGCTGTCAAGGTTCCGTGTGCTGAGGAGTGTGTTTATGGTCATCTCTCTCAGCAGCAGGATATGACTTACGCTATGGGATATATTGTAGAGCTTATCAATCTGCTTCTGTTTAATGTGGAGAGACCTCTCATACACACACACACACACACACACACAGAGAGAGAAGTCATAGCTCTGAAATCATCCCCCTACAGGGTGTCATGCAGTGTGTTAGTGCACCAGACAGTATTTGTCTCCCTGTGTGTCTGTCTGTCTGGCTCAGTATGTGTCTGTCTGTAGAGAGGAGAGAGGAAATGAAGTGGAACGACTGCTGCTGTGTTTCTCACTTGTGAGAGTGTGTGAGGTCATCACAGTGGGACACAGTCAGGCTGCTCCTCAATGCTCTGTGTGTGAGGTCATCACAGTGGGACACAGCCAGGCCGCTCCTCAATGCTCTGTGTGTGAGGTCATCACAGTGGGACATAGCCGCTCCTCAATGCTCTGTGTGTGAGGTCATCACAGTGGGACACAGCCGCTCCTCAATGCTCTGTGTGTGAGGTCATCACAGTGGGACACAGCCGCTCCTCAATGCTCTGTGTGTGAGGTCATCACAGTGGAACACAGCCAGTCCTCCATGCTCTGTGTGTGTGAGGTCATCAAAGTGGGACACAGCCAAGCCGCTCCTCGATGCCCTGTTTGTGTGAGGTCATCAAAGTGGGACACTGCCAGGCTGCTCCTCAATGCTCTGTGTGTGAGGTCATCACAGTGGGACACAGCGAGACCTCTCCTCAATGCTCTGTGTGTGAAGTCATCACTGTGGGACACAGCCAGGCCGCTCCTCAATGCTCTGTGTGTGTGCATGCATCCATAAATGTGTGTGTGGCTGAGCACGTGCGAGTGGCAGTCCGTGCGCGTGCGTGTCTCCCTGTCTTTATTATTCCATCTTGGAGGGACATGTAATTTAGATATCTCCTTGTCTTTAATATTCCATCTTGGAGGGACATGTAATTTAGATATCTCCCTGTCTTTAATATTCCATCTTGGAGGGACATGTAATTTAGATATCTCCCTGTCTTTATTATTCCATCTTGGAGGGACATGTAATTTAGATATCTCCCTGTCTTTATTATTCCATCTTGGAGGGACATGTAATTTAGATATCTCCCTGTCTTTAATATTCCATCTTGGAGGGACATGTAATTTAGATATCTCCCTGTCTTTATTATTCCAGCTTGGAGGAACATGTAATTTAGATATCTCCCTGTCTTTATTATTCCATCTTGGAGGGACATGTAATTTAGATATCTCCCTGTCTTTATTATTCCATCTTGGAGGAACATGTAATTTAGATATCTCCCTGTCTTTATTATTCCATCTTGGAGGGACATGTAATTTAGATATCTCCCTGTCTTTATTATTCCATCTTGGAGGGACATGTAATTTAGATATCTCCCTGTCTTTATTATTCCATCTTGGAGGGACATGTAATTTAGATATCTCCCTGTCTTTATTATTCCAGCTTGGAGGGACATGTAATTTAGATATCTCCCTGTCTTTATTATTCCAGCTTGGAGGGACATGTAATTTAGATATCTCCCTGTCTTTAATATTCCATCTTGGAGGGACATGTAATTTAGATATCTCCCTGTCTTTATTATTCCATCTTGGAGGGACATGTAATTTAGATATCTCCCTGTCTTTATTATTCCAGCTTGGAGGGACATGTAATTTAGATATCTCCCTGTCTTTATTATTCCAGCTTGGAGGGACATGTAATTTAGATATCTCCCTGTCTTTATTATTCCATCTTGGAGGGACATGTAATTTAGATATCTCCCTGTCTTTATTATTCCAGCTTGGAGGGACATGTAATTTAGATATCTCCCTGTCTTTATTATTCCATCTTGGAGGGACATGTAATTTAGATATCTCCCTGTCTTTATTATTCCAGCTTGGAGGGACATGTAATTTAGATATCTCCCTGTCTTTATTATTCCATCTTAAGAATGTGAAATGTTAGATGCTCTGTGGAGAGAATTATTTATTTCAGGTTTTATTTCTTGTTTTATTTCTTTCATCACATTCCCAGTGGGTCAGAAGTTTACAAACACTCAATTAGTATTTGGTAGCATTGCCTTAAAATTGTTTAACTTGGGTCAAACGTTTCAGGTAGCCAGGTTTGTAGGCCTCCTTGCTCACACACCCTTTTTCAGTTCTGCCCACAAATGTTCTATGGGATTGAGGTCAGGGCTTTGTGATGGCCACTCCAATACCTTGACTTTGTTGTCCTTAAGCCATTTTGCCACAACTTTGGAAGTATGCCAAAGTATGCCAAATAGTCATTGTCCATTTGGAAGACCCATTTGAGACCAAACTTTAACTTCCTGACTGATGTCTTGAGATGATGCTTCAATATATCCACATAATTTTCCTCCCTCATGATGCCATTTATTTTGTGAAGTGCACCAGTCCCTCCTGCAGCAAAGCATCCCCACAACATGATGCTGCCACCCCCATGCTTCACAGTTGGGATGGTGTTCTTTGGCTTGCAAGCCTCCCCCTTTTTCTTCCAAACATAACAATGGTCATTATGGCCAAAGAGTTCTATTTTTGTTTGATCAGACCAGAGGACATTTCTCCAAAAAGTACGATCTTTGTCACGATGTGCAGTTGCAAACTGTGGTCTAGCTTTTTTATGGCGGTTTTGGAGCAGTGGCTTCTTCCTTGCTGAATGGCCTTTCAGGTTATGTTGATATAAGACTCGTTTTACTGTGGATATAGATACTTTTGTACCTGTTTACACCAGCATCTTCACAAGGTCTTTTGCTGTTGTTTTGGGATTGATTTGCACTTTTCGCACCAAAGTACGTTCATCTCTAGGAGAGAGAACGCGTCTCCTTCCTGAGCGGTATGACGGCTGCGTGTTCCCATGGTGTTTATACTTGCGTACTATTGTTTGTACAGATGAACGTGGTACCTTCAGGCGTTTGGAAATTGCTTCCATGGATGAACCAGACTTGTGGAGGTCTACATTTTTTTTTCTGAGGTCTTGGCTGATTTCTTTTGATTTTCCCGTGATGTCAAGCAAAGAGGCACTGAGTTTGAAGGTACGCCTTGAAATGCATCCACAGGTACACCTCCAATTGACTCAAATGATGTCAATTAGCCTATCAGAAGCTTCTAAAGCCATGACATCATTTTCTGGAATTTTCCAAGCTGTTTAAAGGCACAGTCAACTTAGTGTATGTAAACTTCTGACCCACTGGAATTGTGATACAGTGAATTATAAGTGAAATAATCTGTCTGTAAACAATTGTTGGAAAAATTACTTGTGCCATGCACAAAGTAGATGTCCTAACCGACTTGCCAAAACTATAGTTTGTTAACAAGAAATGTATGGAGTGGTTGAAAAACAAGTTTTAATGACTCCAACATAAGTGTATGTAAACTGCTGACTGTAGGTACTAGGGTCCCAGTAGGGAGGCCCAGCTAGGTCTGTGTCTTTGTGCAGTGGTTTGACTGCTGACTGTAGGTACTAGGGTCCCAGTAGGGAGGCCCAGCTAGGTCTGTGTCTTTGTGCAGTGGTTTGACTGCTGACTGTAGGTACTAGGGTCCCAGTAGGGAGGCCCAGCTAGGTCTGTGTCTTTGTGCAGTGGTTTGACTGGTGACTGTAGGTACTAGGGTCCCAGTAGGGAGGCCCAGCTAGGTCTGTGTCTTTGTGCAGTGGTTTGACCGGTGACTGTAGGTACTAGGGTCCCACTAGGGAGGCCCAGCTAGGTCTGTGTCTTTGTGCAGTGGTTTGACCGGTGACTGTAGGTACTAGGGTCCCAGTAGGGAGGCCCAGCTAGGTCTGTGTCTTTGTGCAGTGGTTTGACCGGTGACTGTAGGTACTAGGGTCCCAGTAGGGAGGCCCAGCTAGGTCTGTGTCTTTGTGCAGTGGTTTGACCGGTGACTGTAGGTACTAGGGTCCCAGTAGGGAGGCCCAGCTAGGTCTGTGTCTTTGTGCAGTGGTTTGACCGGTGACTGTAGGTACTAGGGTCCCAGTAGGGAGGCCCAGCTAGGTCTGTGTCTTTGTGCAGTGGTTTGACTGGTGACTGGTGTTGAATCACTTCATGGTGATTCTACAGTCACAGTATTGTTGGTTAGGAACACCTAGGTGAAATATCAGACACCTTGAGTACACTCAGCAAATCAATACATTTATGAGTAGGATCTCTTCCTCGTTACAATGGCTCTGACATATTAGTGGTACAGAAACACACACACACCCCAAACACTGATTTATATTTGATAAATGACATGTCTCTCTAGGAAGCCAACAGCGCGTGGCTCTCCCCATCTGCTCCTCTGAGATAAGGATTTATTGACTAGTCAGGTCAAGACTGCAAAGCTGTTTATGACGTCATCAAGATAAAACATTGGTTTTACAGCCTTACTAACTACTGCATAACTTCCCCCTGTCGTGGAATGTAGGTGTTTTATGGGATAGGGAGGTGTGTGTGTGTGTGTGTGTGTGTGTGTGTGTGTGTGTGTGTGTGTAAAGTACATGTCTACATACATGAATGCAGACCTGCATGTTGGTGCTGGCATCCAGCTCTCCAGAAACATTCCTAACAGCATCTCTAACCTCTCCCCTGAGGGAGATATGTATTATTCCCTACATAGTGCACTACTTTTGATCAGGGCTGTCTATATATAGCACTATATGGTGGACGGGTGGAATTTGGCATGTATTAGTGTTGGGCCTGTAGGGAACAGAGAACATTGATGACTATATCCTATCTGAACACCAAGGGTGGTGAAGGGTCACCTCACACTAACGCAATGTGTTGCTGACTGCTCACTGTGTCTCTCCTCCCTCTCCCTCCTACTCCTCCCTCTCTCTCCCTCCCCTCTCCCTCCTCCTCCCCTCCTCCCTCTCTCCTCCTCCCTTTCTCTCCCTCTCCCTCCTCCTCCTCCTTCCCCCCCTTCTCCCTCCTCTTCCTCCCGCCCTCTCCCTCCTCCTCCCTCTCACTCCTCCTCTCCCTTCTCCTCCCCCCTCCTCCCCCTCCCCTCCTCCCTCTCTCTCCCCCTCTCTCTCTCTCTCTCTCTAGATGTGTCAGGAGAGGGCAGTCAGAGTGGCGGTCAGTTCCAGGGTCGGCCCAGTGAGGTCTGGTCCCAATGGCAGAACCAGCACCACGGCCAGCAGGGAGGAGAGCCACACTCTCACCCCAACCCCTCCCAGACAGAAGTGTTCCAGGTAATACAGAGACACGCCCTAACCCCTCCCAGACAGAGGTGTTCCAGTTAAGAGACACACCCTAACCCCTCCCAGACAGCGGTGTTCCAGGTAACGGAGACACACCCTAACCCCTGCCAGACAGCAGTGTTCCAGGTAACAGACACACACTATAACCCCTCCCAGACAGCAGTGTTCCAGGTAACAGAGACACACCCTAACCCCTCCCAGACAGCAGTGTTCCAGGTAACAGAGACGCACCCTAACCCCTCCCAGACAGCAGTGTACCAGGTAGCACAGAGAGACACTAACTCTTCCAGGTATCATGCACACCAATCCCAAGCTCCAATATCCTACAGTAATCCATGTGTATGGGAGGCAGGAAGAGAGGCCACCTTGGACACACTGGGCTTCAATGGCTTATTTCCTCTCCTTCCCTGGCCTGAGCCCAGTGTACACAGTGCTGTCTGATATGGCTCCACATGAAAGTCTGTGTCCCTGACCTTTCCTCTCTCCCTCCCCGTCTGTCTCTCTGTAGGACATGTTGCCGATGGCAGGAGACCCAACACAAGGAACAGCCAACTACAACATTGAAGACTTTGCTGATCTGGGCATGTTCCCTCCCTTCTCCGAGTAGAACCCTTTAACGTTCTATCAATGGAACACTGCTCTGTTCTTCCACTAGAACCCTCTGATAGTGGAAAAGGAATGGAACATAATGTGCATCCGTTCCTTCATGGCTACCCAACCCCACACACACAGTTTATCACACACTAGCAGTAGAGCACAGTGAATGTCCAGATGCACCCTCTCATAAACACACATACACTCTGACACATACCTCTGTACTTCACAAGAAGAGAGTTGGTTCTATAGAAGACTGGTACATTGCTAGTGGTGTACTGACCTTTTCCTTTGTAATAATGTCTTCATTCACTTAAATGATGCCTGTTCTTTTAACAAAGGCTTGTGAATTTAAAGGTGCAATCTGTAACTTTAATTTCCCCTAGTGGCATCTTGAAGTACTACAAAATAGGCAAAGGAAGCAGTAAAAAATACAAAGCCTGGAAAATTCACCAATGCAGACTCCCCCCTTCCGTTTGCAAACAATTGCAGAGGCAGGCAGCACTTTTGGGGGGGAAACGAAAATTACAGATTGCACCTTTTAAGCTTCCAATATCCACTTTGCACTCCATTTGAAGTCTACTCTGCCAAACTGCTCCAGACCAAGAGACACTCACCACGCTGATCAATGTTGGTGCCATCGATACATATTATCATACAGTATGTCACTGCTGCTCCTCCCTCAGTATTACATTAAGCTTTATGACGTAAATTATACCTATATGTAGTGATGTTCATAACGCCTAGCTAAAACCTACGGAAGTCTAGAAGGATTCTGTGTAGAAAAAATTTAAATAAAGATTTCACTCACCGGCAGAAGTCGCTAAGCTACAATGCTTAAGTGCACTTCATCGAAGCTAACCGCTAAAACTCACCAGCTTGCTAAAAAGGGAAAAAGCGCCATACCGCCAAAACAACGCAGTTCAGTATATATACTAGTTTAGTGTATCCTTGTGGCTCTCGCTGCTCTACTTTATAACTTTATTATATTCTCTTTTCTGATTATTAACAGAGACTGAATACTACTTTATAGCGAGGGAACTTTTACATGATAGATTGTGTACTGTGTCTCTGGTTAATGACTGATGGGACAAAATCTACAACTGGAATCCTTTGCTTAAAAAAAAATCAAAAAATGTATGTTTTTGTAAATAATGTGATTTTTATGTTGACTCGTTGCTTTTACACAGTATACGTTGTTTTTTGTGTAGGTTTATGTAGGTGTCATCAATGTGTGCAATGTGAGTACATATTTAACTATCGGTATTTAGTTTAGTCTTAATTGTACATGAGTTTAAGGAACCTGTATAAAAGTGTGTAAATGTTACCCATTATTTTTGTTTAACACATTTTTGTGCTTGTGAAAATAAATGTTTATTGGTTACGTGGCTTCTAATCAAAGAAGTGTTTCCGGGCAGATTTTTGTGTCACGGAATATAGTGTAGAAATAATAAACACAAAACCATAAAGTGCAAGAAGAACATTGGAGAACACAGGGGAAACGTGGTTTTATTTCTAATTGTTCCAGACAAGTAATAGTGTGCCATTGTTTGAGACGCATCCTTGTCCGGTGTTTTTGTAAAGGAGACAATCTCCAATCTAGTCTAAAGATTAGATTTACCAAGGGATATGTTAGGTCTGTCTCTACTGTAGGTTTCCATTTCTTGTCAAAACATATAGTCGTGAGAAGACGTGTGTGTTTATCACTCATTCATTGGAGTCCTCCCGAGCGCTGTCTTAGTGCCAGTAGCAACAGTGTGCCCTTCCTTTCTGGGAGGAATCAGGGTGGACGTGAGGGAGGTGCTGAGTTGGGATCTCCCATAGTTCACAGTCTGAAGGTGTGTGTGCTTGAGTACCTACTTGTGTGTGGTGATTTCACAGGCAAGTCCCTCTGTCTTTCCACACTATCACTTCACACAAGACAAGATGGGTGTGTGTCTGTTTTCCTTTAGGTGGATCTGGTGGACTTACCGGGACATGAGTCTGCAGAAAGAACATCAAAATGGCTGTTTCAATAGTAAAATGGCTACCACTTCCTTTCTCTTTCCTTCACGAACACACTGAGATGACTAGATATGAGGCAAAATGGTAAAAACACTGCTGAACTTGGAAAAAGGAAGTGACATGGTAAGAAAACCTTTTAAAAAGTGTTAGACACAGCCACTCTCATGACCTTGTCACACTACTGTTAGGCCTACTAGGTGACCTGAGCCGAGCTGTACTATGCAAGCCTGGTTATGCACCCAGACTTATACAGTTGTGATAAAGAAAGTACACCTTTTGGAAAGTGTTTTTTTTTTTACACACATTTGGGCACATGGACATTTGAGCTAAATTCCAACCACATTCATTGATAAAGGTAACCCAATGGAACAAAAAACACAAAAAAATGTACTTTGAAAATGTTATGCAATTAACGGCAGGTAGCCTAGTGGTTAGAGCGTTGGGCTAGTAACTGTAAGGTTGCTAGATCGAATCCCCGCGCTGACAAGGTAAACATCTGTCGTTCTGCCCCTGAACAAGGCAGTTAACCCACTGTTCCTAGGCCATCATTGTAAATAAGAATTTGCTCTTAACTGACTTGCCTAGTTAAAAAGGTTAAATAAAAAAATAAACAATTAAAATGACCAAAAATGTTTCCTTATGCAGAAAAAATGTGTACTTTACCATCACCTACAATGGCTAAAATGTGGATCTGGTGCACCAATACAGGTGCAAATTATTTGGAAATCATTAGAGAGTACCTTGGGAGGGTAATCCATAAAGATTAGAAACTTGGTTTGGTGGTAATACATCAGCCAAGATCAAAAGACCTCAGAGGCCCTGAGAAGAAAGATTACTGATGACCATGAGTCTGGGAGGGGTTACAAATCCATTTCCAAGCAATTCCAAGTACGTCGTTCTACTGTCCGACAGATCATGCAAATGGAGAAAATTCCAGACCACTGGCAATCTACCTAGGACAGGTCGTCCCACCAAATTCAGCCCAAGAGCTGACCGAAAGATGCTCATAGAAGTCTCTAAGAACACCAGGATAACATCAAGGGATCTACAGGCCTCTCTTGACACAATCAATGTCAAAGTGCATTAGTCAACTGTCAGAAAGAGACTGCACAAACTTGCCCTACGTGGGAGGTCAGGAAGGAAGAAGTCTGCTCTCAAAAACGAATATCAAGACCAGAGTGACGTTTGCCAGACAACACCTGGGTAAAGACCAAAACTACTGGAACAATGTGCTCTGGACAGATGAGTCAAAGGTGGAGTTGTTTGGCTGCAATTCCAGACGCCATCTTTGGCAAAAACGAAACACTGCCTTTGAACAGAAGAACCTCATACCAACCGTAAAGCATGGAGGCAGTGGAATTATGGTTTATGGCTGCTTTGCTGCCTGAGGGCCAACTTGCCATCATTTAGTCAACCATAAATTCCATATTGTACCTGAGAATTCTTGAGGAGAATGTGAGGCCATCTGTCAAGAAGCTGAAGCTGAACCGAACATGGATCTTTCAACAGGACAATGATCCAAAACACACAAGCAAAGCTACAACAGAATGGCTCAACAAGAAGAAATGGAGGGTTATGGAATGGCCGAGTCAAAGCCCAGATCTGAATCCTGTCCAAATGCTGTGGGGGACTTGAAGCGGGACGTGCATGCAAGAAATCCCTCGAACATTACAGTGCTGCTTCAACAGTGTCAAGAAGAGTGGGGAAAAAATTCCTCCCAGTCGATATAAGAGACTGATAGCCAGTTACAAGAAATGGCCACATAAAGTTATTTCAGCCAACACCAGCTATTGAAGCTAGGGGTTTACTTTTTTTTTTTTTTTTATTTAAACTTATTTTAGATCTTTTTTTATGAATAAATGATTGCAAAATAAAGTCTTTCAGTTTCATTACATATCCATCTGTCCAAATAAAAATACTTTCCAGGGGGTGTACTTATTTTCCCCTACTGTATTTAGAGTTTGTCAGCTTTAAGAACACATGCAATGCTATGGTTCTGCGTCCACCATAGTTGCCGAAACTTTGCTTGAAAGAATGGTCTGAGAGGAAAATATTGGAGATGGCACTGAAAAGGGTTTCAGTGTGAGCGGGGTTTATGGGAGGATTCAATAACACTTCACAGGAGATGGATGTGTGTGTTTTCAGGTGGCTCTAGTGTATTTAACCTACTTGGACCTTGTTCTCCTGACACCAGTGTAACTACTCTACTGAATCTGGTTGCTTTCAAAACACACATCCTGACATGTTACTGTACAGCTTGAGTGATAGACCCTAGTGTTAAGACAGTGGAACTTGTTGCTCATTGTGAACAAGCTAGCTTGCTAACGTCATGTACAATGTGTGTCTTGCAAATCGCATCCTAAAGGTGATATTTTCAGGTCTTTTGAAAGCAAAATGTATTTTGGAGAACTGTCACAAACACACCAGGGAACCGCAACAGGGTACCGAATTCATATGTGAAAATGACCTCGAGGGTCTGGAGAGCCAAATTTATGACATACAATGATTTCAAGGTATTCATATCCCTTGACTTATTCAAGCAATCAATCACATTTATTTATAAAGCCCTTTTTAAATCAGTATATGTCATAAAGTGCTATACAGAAACCCTGCCTAAAACCCCAAACAGCAAGCAATGCAGATGTAGAAGCACGGTGACTAGGAAAAACTCCCTAAGAAGAAACCTAGAGAGGAACCCGACTCGGAGGGTTGGCCAGTCCTCTTCTAGCTGTGCCAGGTGGAGATTATAAGAGTACATGGCCATTTAAGGCAGATTGTTCTTCAAGATGTTCAAATGTTCATAGATGACCAACAGGGTCAAATAATAATCACAGTGGTTGTAGAGGGTGCAACAGGTCAGTACCTCAGGAGTAAATGTCAGTTGGCTTTTCATAGACACGCATTCAGAGGTCGAGACAGCAGGTGCGGGAGAGAAAGTCAAACAGCAGGTCCGGGACAAGGTAGCACATCTGGTGAACAGGTCAGGGTTCCATAGCCGCAGGCAGAACAGTTGAAACTGGAGCAGCAGCACGACCAGGTGAACTGGGGACAGCCAGGAGTCATCAGGCCAGGTAGTCCTGAGGCATGATCCTAGGGTTCAGGTCCTCTGGGAGGGGAGGGAGAGAGGGAGAATTAGAGGGAGCATACTTAAATCCACACAGGACACCAGATAAGCCAGGAGAATTACACCAGATATAACAGACTGACCCTAGCCCCCTGGCACATAGACAATTGCAGCATAGATTCTGAGATGGGTGGGTCGGGGGACACTGTCGCCCCGTCCGACGATACCCCCGGACAGGGCCAACCAGGCAGGATATAACCCCACCCACTTTGCCAAAGCACAGCCCCCACACCACTAGAGGGATATCAATAGACCGCCAACTTACTACCCTGAGATGAGGCTGAGTATAGCCTATGAAGATCTCCTCCACCGTGCGAGCCCGAGGGGGCGCAAAACCGGACAGGAAGATCACGTCTCTGACTCAACCCACTCAAGTGATGCACCACTCCTAGGAGTGACATGGAAGAGCACTAGTAAGCCAGTGACTCAGCCCCTGTAATAGGGTCAGAGGCAGAGAATCCCAGTGGAGAGACAGCAAGGGCAGTTCGTCGCTCCAGTGCCTTTCCGTTCACCTTCACACCCCTGGGCCAGACTACACTCAATCATAGGACCTACTGAAGAGATGAGACTTTGGTAAAGACTTAAACATTGAGACTGAGTCTGCGTCTCTCACATGGATAAGCAGATCATTCCATAAAAATTTAGCTCTATGCCTCCAGCTGTTTGCTTAGAAATTCTGTTTGCTAATTCCACATTTTACAGCCTGAATTCAAAATGGATTATATTTATTTTCCTCACCCATCTACACACAATACCCCATAATGACAAAGGGAAAACATGTTTTTAGAAATGTTTATACAATTATTGAAAATTAAATACAGAAATATGTTATTTACATAAGTATTCCGAACCCAGAGTCAATACATGTTAGAATCACCTTTGGCAGCGATTACAGCTGTGAGTCTTTCTGGGTAAATCATTTTAAACACTATTATTGTACACAGTAAGTACATGCAACTTACGTTAACCAAATTACTCTTGAACATATTTAGGCTTGCCATGACTAAGGGGTTGAATACTTAGACTCAAGACATTTCATTTGTAAAAATGTCTAAAAACATAATTCGACTGACATTAGGGGGTTTTGTGTGTAAACCAGTGACAAATCAAAATGTAATCTATTTTAAATTCAGGCTGTAACACCACAAAATTTGTAAAAAGTCCAGGGGTAGCCTAGTGGTTAGAGCATTGGGCCAGTAACCGAAAGGTTGCTAGATTGAATCCCTGAGCTGACAAGGTAAAAATCTGTCGTTCTGCCTCTGAACAAGGCAGTTAACCCATTGTTCCTAGGCAGTATTTAACTGACTTGCCTAGTAAAATAAAATATACAAATAAATACTTTCTGAGGGAAGTGTAGCTGCACTGTCCTAACTTATCTGGGGTCTCTTCCCTAGGAAGCCCTGCGATGGTAGCTTGAGTGCAGGATACAAGATGGAAGACTTCTTTTCTTCAGTCCAGGCCTCCAGTGCCGGACAAATCATTGACTTGAATGGGGACGTTTTATTCCTTCTATTTCTATGCATGTAATCCTATCCAATAGGCAAAATCCAGATACATAACTTCTGAAAAACTGGGCCCAGGTCATCAAAAATACTGCTGAGTTGCATCTTTCTCTAATAATAGTAATTCAAACCTGGCACATGAAGTGGGTGGAATCTTCCACCCACCATTATGAAATTAACTAGCGGGGGGGAGAGAGAAAAGCAACGAAGGCCTGTAACACCAGGCTGGGGTTAACCGTGAGGTTAGCATTAACTCTGAGGGATCCAGGTAGATCCTCACTGAGATTGCTATATTACAGTGTCCGCGGTTCTAGATGACCACATTGGCCACGTTCCAGGCTGACTACATTGCAGACGTATGCCAGATCTCACAACAACTGGATAGGTATTTAACATATCAGCTAACCACATCATGTGATATAACAATCTGATTCCCAACTGCGCAGTCTGACGTGGCACACAACCATTGTTGATGCAATGCATGTAGTTGGCCTGGAACGTGATCAATACAAACTGAAATCCATGGGCATGACCGTGGTCACATTCCAGGCTGATTATTGTAGTCATGTTGCACTTAGCAACCAATGGTTGTGTGCCACGTCGTCAACTGTGCAGTCAAGCATCAGATTGCTATAGCATACCATGTGGTTAGCTGATACAGTATGTTTAACACCTATCAAGGCGTTGTGAGATCTGGCTGCCGACTGCAATGTAGTCAGCCTGGAACGTGGTCAATAGAGTAGGCCTATCAAAATACAAAGACAATTGATGCAGATAAGGGATATACACAAAAAAACACAAACAACAATGTGCAATGGGCTAATTAACCACACTCAAGTGCTGAGTAATGCTACCTGAGACCTGAAGACGTGCGTTAGCCCGTTGAGCTAACACAGCCATCGGGGCGCTAACACAGCCAAGCCATCGGGGAGCTAACACAGCCATCGGGGCGCTAACACAGCCATCGGGGCGCTAACACAGCCATCGGGGCGCTAACACAGCCATCGGGGCGCTAACACAGCCATCGGGGCGCTAACACAGCCATCGGGGAGCTAACACAGCCATCGGGGAGCTAACACAGCCATCGGGGAGCTAACACAGCCATCGGGGAGCTAACACAGCCATCGGGGCGCTAACACTGTCATCGGGGAGCTAACACAGCCATCGGGGAGCTAACACAGCCATCGGGGAGCTAACACAGCCATCGGGGAGCTAACACAGCCATCGGGGAGCTAACACAGCCATCGGGGAGCTAACACAGCCATCGGGGAGCTAACACAGCCATCGGGGAGCTAACACAGCCATCGGGGAGCTAACACAGCCATCGGGGAGCTAACACAGTCTTGTGTCTCTCAGGAGACCCGTGTTTCAACCCTAGTCTTTCACACTTCAATGACAATTTTCCATTGAAAGGGCTTTTTAGTCCAGGACTAAGCTTCATCTGTGTCTGGGAAACCAGACCAAAGTGTATTGTTAATTAGTGTGTGGAATGTGTGACCTCCAAAGCACAGCCGAAGCAACACGATTCCCCAAGTAAACAGGTTGATGGTGTTTTGGAGTTTGTTGCCGTTGTCCGTGCAGAAGAGCGTGATTGAATCCTGTCAGCACACAGACTGACAGACAAACAGAAAGACAGACGCAAAGCCCAGCCCTGGCAAACACGGCAGATTTCACCGCGGATTCCAAATCTCATCTCAGTGGTGATTGCAGAGCCTGGAGCAGAGAGCTGTGTGAACGACATGCCTTCCTAAAGCACAGCATTAACAATACTTCAGCTTGTCTCTTTCAAATAAACATCAGGCTACCAGCTATGAGGTTATGACAATCAGGCATGATAGACTATGGTAGACGCCAGACAAACACCAGTGCATGTAGCTACAGAAAGACCACGCCCCTAGTTAGTTATCTCTCTCAGAAATGTTTCAGAGCTTAGCAGATGTCAGATAGGTATTTACAGGCTAATCTTAGTGCGTGTCATGTCAGGTAGGAATGCAGGCCAGGCAGCCATTTATAATTGACTACCTGTACATTCAAGACCTCGTAAATAGATTCTGGAGAGGTGTTACCAAGTGAGCATGCCAGCGTGCGTGCGGTGTGTGTAAAACTGAGCTGATAGAGAGAAATCAGAGAAATCAAAGCATATGGGCAACATCATCTCACACATCCACTGTGAACAAACATTGCCTCTTAAAGGTAACTGTTGATTTACTATACATGATGAGGGAGATATACTGTATAGTTATTTCTTCCTCATAAGCAGTTTTTTTCTGGTCAGGACACATGGTCATAACTAGGTCCTGGACTGTCTCCTGGTCAGGGCACATGGTCATAACTAGGTCCTGGACTGTTTCCTGGTCAGGGCACATGGTCATAACTAGGTCCTGGAGTGTCTCCTGGTCAGGGCACATGGTCATAACTAGGTCCTGGACTGTCTCCTGGTCAGGGCACATGGTCATAACTAGGTCCTGGACTGTCTCCTGGTCAGGGCACATGGTCATAACTAGGTCCTGGAGTGTCTCCTGGTCAGGACACATGGTCATAACTAGGTCCTGGACTGTCTCCTGGTCAGGGCACATGGTCATAACTAGGTCCTGGACTGTTTCCTGGTCAGGGCACATGGTCATAACTAGGTCCTGGACTGTCTCCTGGTCAGGGCACATGGTCATAACTAGGTCCTGAACTGTTTCCTGGTCAGGGCACATGGTCAGGAAAACCTGGCGCTAAAAATAACACACTAGTGACAACATCTCTGTCCTGATGGACGGTAAATCAGATCTCCTTCCGGTAAGAGAAATCTGTTTTGTTCAGCACAGCCCAAACCCTGGTCAATGACACAGTTTTGTGCTGAAAGGATACTTCTTCATATTCAGAAGGAATGTGTGGGAATTGTATATTCTGCAGGGTACTTTTCTACATTCCTCACTGTCAGATTACAACCTTGCTAAAAAAACATTTCCTTTTCCAGAGGGGAGTGTTTTCCAATGCAAGTCCTGTGGTGTCTTAGTCGGGAAAAAACACCTTAGAGCAGTGTTTCCCAAACTTCATCCTAAGGACCCCAAGGGCTGCATATTTAGGTTTTTACCTTAGCACTACACAGCTGATTCAAATAATCAAATCTTGATAATTAGTTGATTATTTGAATCAGCTGTCTAGTGCTAGGGCAAAACCAAAACACACACCCAGGGGGTGTGGGGGGCCCAGGACCAAGTTTGGGAAACCTTGCCGTAGGGCATCAATTATAACTGGTGTTACCCACTTCTATTAATCAGCCGCATTGTAGTGTTTCCTGGTTGAGTGCTTTTACAGCACAGGTACATGAATATGATGGTTTCCTACCACTGAGGGGCAGGAAGGAAAGGGCGCTCATTGGCTAGGAGCTTTACCCTAAGGCAGAATGTGTGATTTTGTTTCCTTGTCATATCCCTCACAGGAAGAGAGGCTTTAAAGAACAATTCTGTGGGGATGAACGGAATGAATCAGATTCTGCTTGTTTCATAATTTTCTCTCGATCTCACGTCGAGAGCCAGAGGCAGATTCTTTTTTCTTTTATGTCTTCTATGCCTTTTTCTGTGCACTCAACTGTTAAAGGTTCTACAGTGGATTTAATATGATGGCTAAAGCATTTCACTGCTGTCTTATTCAGCTGTTTGTAGCTTCAGGACTTTAAAACTAGTACCATTAGTAACATGCTTGTGTACTTTATCCAATCAATGTAACACCTTACCAGCAGCTAGGCTACTAGCTGAAGGCTGAATACAACAATTTGCTGAAGTCACCAATGTCCATTTGCCTAAGTAAATAAAAATAATTTCTCATTTTAACGTCAATTGGATGATTTACACTAAAGGTTATTGAGTTAAACTCATTCAATTAAAGTCAAACCTCTGTCTTTTAACCCCAGGGGAGTGAGGTTGCTGAAAGCAGGAATCCTCCCTCGGCCTTCTATCCTGATCGGCCCAGGCCCCGGCTGGACTGAACCCAAGGAGGAGGTATGCAGGGCTGGTGTCTGCCAGGGGCCTTCTGGGGGTCAAATCTCCTCCAGCTGGGAGCCTATCAGTGTGGGAAACCGTGGGGGTCAAATATGTGCGTGATTGCATGTCAAATCAAAGTTTATGGGTCACGTACAGAGATTCCCAGATGTTTTCACAGGTGCACTGAAATGCTTGTGTTTCTAGCTCTAACAGTGCAGTTATAATACACACATAATCCATAAAGTAAAAAGAAAGAAATTAAGAAATATCAGAATGAACAATGTCAGTCTGGAATACACACACACTACATGACCAAAAGTATGGGGACACTTGCTCGTCGAATACATTCTCATTTACACCACTCCAGCCGACGCTTGGCATTGCACATGGTGATCTTAGGCTACTCGGCCATGGAAACCCATTTCATGAAGCTCCCGATGAACACTTCTTGTGCTGATGCCGTTTGGAACTCGGTAGTGAGTGTTGCAACTGAGGACAGACGATTTTTACACGCTTCAGCACTCGGAGGTCCCGTTCTGTGAGCTTGTGTGGCCTACCACTTCGCGGCTGAGCCGTTGTTGCTCCTAGACGTTTCCACTTCACAATAACAGCACTTACAGATGACCGGGGCAGCTATAGCAGAGCAGAAATGTGACGAACTGACTTGTTGGAAAGGTGGCATCCTATGATGGTGCCACGTTGAAAGTCAACTGAGCTCTTCAGTACGGGCTATTCTACTGCCAATGTTTGTCTATGGCGATTGCATGGCAGTGTGCTCGATTTTAGCCATGCTGGTTAAGTGTGCCTTGAATTCTAAATAGATCACAGATAGTGTCACCAGCAAAGCACCCCCATATCATTACACCTCCTCCTCCATGCTTCACGGTGGGAACCACACATGTGGTGATCATCTGTTCACCTACCCTCTCCACTGGGATTCTCTGCCTCTAACCTTATTACAGGGGCTGAGTCACTGGTGTTCTTCCATGCCGTCCCTAGGAGGGGTGCGTCACTTGAGTGGGTTGAGTCACTGACGTGGTCTTCCTGTCTGGGTTGGCGCCCCCCCTTGGGTTGTGCCGTGGCGGAGATCTTTGTGGGCTATACTCGGCCTTGTCTCAGGATGGTAAGTTGGTGTTTGAAGATATCCCTCTAGTGGTGTGGGGGCTGTGCTTTGGCAAAGTGGGTGGGTTTATATCCTGCCTGTTTGGCCCTGTCCGGGGGTATCATCGGATGGGGCCAGTGTCTCCTGACCCCTCCTGTCTCAGCCTCCAGTATTTACGCTGCAGTAGTTTGTGTCGGGGGCTAGGGTCAGTCTGTTATATCTGGAGTATTTCTCCTGTCTTATCCAGTGTCCTGTGTGAATTTAAGTATGCTCTCTCTAATTCTCTCTTTCTCTCTCTCGGAGGACCTGAGCCCTAGGACCATGCCTCAGGACTACCTGGCATGATGACTCCTTGCTGTCCCCAGTCCACCTGGCCGTGCTGCTGCTCCAGTTTCAACTGTTCTGCCTGCGGCTATGGAACCCTGACCTGTTCACCGGACGTGTTACCTGTCCCAGACTTGCTGTTTTCAACTCTCTAGAGACAGCAGGAGCGGTAGAGATACTCTCAATGATCGGCTGTGAAAAGCCAACTGACATTTACTCTTGAGGTGCTGACTTGTTGCTCCCTCGACTACTACTGTGACTATTATTATTTGACCATGCTGGTCATTTATGAACATTTGAACATCTTGGCCATGTTCTGCTATAATCTCGACCCGGCACAGCCAGAAGAGGACTGGCCACCCCTCATAGCCTGGTTCCTCTCTAGGTTTCTTCCTAGGTTTTGTCCTTTCTAGGGAGTTTTTCCTAGCCACCATGCTTCTACACCTGCATTGCTTGCTGTTTGGGGTTTTAGGCTGGGTTTCTGTACAGCACTTTGAGATATCAGCTGATGTAAGAAGGACTATATAAATACATTTTATTTTATTTGATACTCTGCGTCTCACAAAGACACGGCGGTTGGAACCAAAAATCAAAAATCTAAAACTAAAGGACCGATTTCCACCGGTCTAATGTCCATTGCTCGTGTTTCTTGGCCCAAGCAAGTATCTTCTTGTTATTGGTGTCCTTAAGTAGTGGTTTCTTTGCAGCAATTCGACCATGAAGGTCTGATTCACGTAGTCTCCTCTGAACAGTTGATGTTGAGATGTGTCTGTTACTTGAACTCTGTGAAGCATTTATTTGGGCTGCAATCTGAGGCCAGTAACTCTAATGAACTTATCCTCTGCAGCAGAGGTAACGCTGGGTCTTCCATTCCTGTGGCGGTCCTCATGAGAGCCAGTTCATCATAGCTCTTGTTGGTTTTTGCGACTGCACTTGAAGAAACTGACTGACCTTCATGTCTTCAAGTAATGATGGACTCTTTGTTTCTCTTTGCTTATTTGAGCTGTTCTTGCCATAATATGGACTTGGTCTTTGAAAATGGTTGAGAAAATGCCAAGAGTGTGCAAAGCTGTCATCAAGACAAAGGGTGGCTACTTTGAAGAATCTCAAATATAAAATATATTTTGATTTGTTTAACACTTTTTTGGTTACTACATGATTCCATATGTGTTATTTCATAGTTTTGATGTCTTCACTATTATTCTACAATGTAGAAAATAGTAAAAGTAAAGAAAAACCCTTGAATGAGTAGGTGTGTCCAAACTTTTGACTGGTACTGTATATAATGTGTGTACATGAATAGAAAAGGTGTGTACAGCACTAGTTATATAGGATGAGCCATGACTAGATTACAGTATATACATATAAAGTGGGTTAAACAGTATGTAAACATCATTAATGTGACAAGTGTTCAATGACTATGTACGTAGGGCAGTAGTCTCTAAGGTGCAGGGTAGAGTACCGGGTGGTAGCTGGTTAGTAACAGTCTCTAAGGTGCAGGGTAGAGTACCGGGTGGTACCTGGTTAGTAACAGTCTCTAAGGTGCAGGGTAGAGTACCGGGTGGTAGCTTGTTAGTAACAGTCTCTACGGTGCAGGGTAGAGTACCAGGTGGTAGCTGGTTAGTAACAGTCTCTAAGGTGCAGGGTAGAGTACCAGGTGGTAGCTGGTTAGATTTCGTCTCTGCGTTATATTGGCATCGAACATGTCACCCTCCCGAGGAGAGGGGGTGACCTTGATAATTTATTGTTAAAACGAGAGGCTGCCTGGATCTTTAATTTAAAGACACTTGCTCCCTTCGGTCTCAACATAGACTTTGATCTGAAGCCATTCTTGTGATTATTGTGATTTTGCCATTGTAATTGTTTGTTAGATACTTTTTAGACTACAAATGCTATGATCATATGTTATCCATTTGTTTGTCTTTTTGTATGTTCCTTGTATACCATTTTTTAAATATTTCAGTTAACCAATGATATTAGGCCATACTTGGCCATGATTACAAACACCTGTGTGTCTCTTGACACTATATAAATGACTCATCTCTCAGTGTTTGTGATGATACCCTGATGAAGACAGCTTAGCTGTCGAAACGTTGGTTATTAAAATTTTTGCATCTGAGCTCTTAGAGTGTGCGGCTTTCCTTTATTTTCTAAGGTAGCTGGTTAGTAACAGTCTCTAAGGTGCAGGGTAGAGTCCGGGTGGTAGCTGGTTAGTAACAGTCTCTAAGGTGCAGGGTAGAGTACCGGGTGGTAGCTGGTTAGTATCAGTGACTAAGATCCAGGGCAGGGTACTGGGGGAGGCCGGCTAGTGGTGACTGTTTAACAGTCTGATGGCCTGGAGATAGAAGCTGTTTATTAGTCTCTCTGTCCCAGCTTTGATGCACCTGTACTGTCTCCTCCTTCTAGATGGTAGCGGGGTGTACAGACAGTGACTCAGGTGGCTTAAGACCCTCACAAACTTCTACAGATGCACCATTGAGAGCATCCTGTCCTTGATGATCTTCTTGGCCTTCCTGTGACACTGGCTGCTGTAGATGTCCTGGAGAGCAGGCAGTGTGCCCCTGATGTTGCGTTGGGCTGACTACACCCACATCTGGATAGCCCTGTGGTTGCGAACGGTGCAATTGCCATATCAGGCGGTGATACAGCCCGACAGGATGCTCTCAATGGTGCATCTGTAGAAGTTTGTGACGGTCTTAAGGGCCTAGATGAATTTCTTCAGCCTCCTGCTGTGCCTTCTTCACCACACTGTGTGTGTGAAGGGACTATTTCATCTCTTTAGTGATGTGCACACTGAGGAACTTTAAGCTTTTGGCCCTCTCTACTGCAACCCTGTCGATGTGGATGAGGGTGTGCTCTCTCTGCTGTCTCCTGTAGTCCACAATCAGAACCTTCGTTTTGTTGATGCTGAGGGAGAAGTTATTTTCCTGGCACCACTCCACCAGGGCGTTTGTGTGTGTGTGTGTGTGTGTTTGCTTAATGGAGCATGTGTAGACTCTTCAGACAATAAGCGTGCAGCTTGCCTGAGAACGGACTCCCATAGGCCCATTAAGGCATCATTCCTACAGAAAATGAATCCGCCTCGATCTAAGTGCAGATGCTGGCGCCCAAATCCACCCCCCTGCAAGACATCTCAGATCAAAAAACAATGGCCTTTGGCTGCTTGTCTAGGTGTCATTGAGTGTGTCTTTGCTTTTCTGTGGGAGTGAGGGCTTTGATAATGGAAGTCTATTATCAGGGCAAGCTCAGAACATCAGATTCAGTACTGTTGTTGTGCTAGCGTAGCTGTAGACTGCAGTCTGATGACCTCAGATTGTTGTTGTTCCAGGGGGTGATCATAGCCGTAAAACATCTCTCTTCTCCATCTCCCCAGTGGGTAAAGTATCATTTGTCTTGGTCCCTTTGATCGTTAAGTGCCGCAGAATGGCTGTTTCCTCTCTCTAGCTGAAATCAACACTGTTATTTAACTCTGACAATTTTAGATGAAGTCCCTCAGTGGTTGGTAGTGATGTGATTGTGGAGCGTGTGTGTGCGTCTGAACGTTTGTATGCTCTGTATGTGTGTGTGCGCCTGAGAACACTTCTCTTCCCAGAAGGAGTGAGTCAGGTACTGTTGAGTAATCAGCTGAATTGGCTCCCTTCATTGTTGATGTGAATACTGTGTGGCTATGGTGAAGGAACCAGGTTATATTAGTGTCTTTGACGTTGCTTGAACAAAAGCCTTGGGAGAGTCCTGGTCAATACGTATGCTACCCAGTGACTTCTCCCTGTTTGCTTAAAGCTCTTTTTATTGCACCATCTGGGCGCGTCAGCTACTGTGTTGTTATGCTAATACAAGAGGGTTACGTCCCAAATGGCACCCTATATAGTGCACTATGTTATGAAACATAACATAGGCACCCTATAGGGAATAGGGTGCCATTTGGGATGCAATCTAGGATATGGCAATGAAAGGATTTACGGTCCCCAGCATTGAGTGAACCGGAATTTGGAGTTTAGTTTTTGGGCAGAGATTTCCCCCTGGCAGACAATAGGCATGGCAGGGAGAGGGAGGGAGGGGAGCAAACACATACAGGAAGTAGATGTTGATAGAGTTGGCAGAGAGAAGAGGTACGGGAGTGCTGATGCACAAAGCGGGAAGCTGGCTAGAGTGTGACTCTAAAGGCGTCATATCCTCATTGTGCCCTCTGAAAGAACAAGCTATGGTTATGACACACAGCTGGTTATCACGTTATCCTCTTACATCTACACGTTCCGCTAGCGGAACGTCTGCTCCAATATCCAATGATGGGCGGGGCGCGAAATTCAAACTCCTCTAAATCCGAAAACTTACACTTTTCAAACATATGACTATGTTACAGCTATTTAAAGACAAGACTCTCCTTTATCTAACCAAACTGTCCGATTTCAAAAAGGCTTTACAGCGAAAGCAAAACATTAGATTATGTCAGCAGAGTACCCAGCCAGGAATAATCACACAGCCATTTTTCAAGCTAGCATATCATGTCACATAAACCCAAACCATATCTAAATGCAGCACTAACCTTTGATGATCTTCATCAGATGACACACCTAGGACATTGTGTTATACAATACATGCATGTCTGTTCAATCAAGTTCATATTTATATCAAAAACCAGCTTTTTACATTAGCATGTGACGTTCAGAACTAGCATTCCCACCGAACACTTCCGGTGATTTTACTAAATTACTCACGATAAACGTTCACAAAAAGCATAACAATTATTTTAAGAATTATAGATACAGAACTCCTCTATGCACTCGATATGTCCGATTTTAAAATAGCTTTTCGGATGAAGCACATTTTGCAATAATGTAAGTACATAGCCCGGCGTTACAGGGCTAGCTATTTAGACACCCACCCAGTGTAGCCTTCACCAAAATCACATTTCCTATAAGAAAAATGTTCTTACCTTGCTTGTTCTTCATCAGAATACACTGCCAGGACTTCTACTTCAATAACAAATGTAGGTTTGGTCCCAAATAATCCATCGTTATATCCAAACAGCGACGTTTTGTTCGTGCGTTCTAGACACTATCCCAACGCTAAATCTCGGCCACGAGCATGACGCAAAATATGACAAAAAATTTCGAAATATTCCATTACCGTACTTCGAAGCATGTCAACCGCTGTTTAAAACCAATATTTATGCAATTTATCTCGTAGAGAAGCGATAATATTCCGACCGGGAATCTGCCTGTCTGTAAACTGAGGAAAAAACCGAAAGCCGGGGGCGGGGCGTGTCACGCGCCTAAGGCTTAGTCCATTGACTGACCACTCAGCATTTGCTCTCGTGTGCTTCAGCCAGGGCTTTGAATGACATCATTCCTGTTTTTCCCGGGCTGTGAGACTCCATTGTTGACGTGAGAAGTGTCACGTAAGAGCAGAGATCCTTTGTAAACGATAGAGAGAATCAAGAAGGGCAAGAAATGTTCAGACAGGGTACTTCCTGAACAGAAGCATCTCAGGTTTTTGCCTGCCATAGGAGTTCTGTTATACTCACAGACACCATTCAAACAGTTTCAGAAACTTTGGAGTGTTTTCTCTCCAAAGCTAATAATTATATGCATATTCCAGTTTCTGGGCAGGACTAATAATCAGATTAAATCGGGTACGTTTTTTATCCAGCCGTGAAATTACTGCCCCCTAGATGTAAGTTAAGAAACACAGCTGCTTATGTCATGTTATGAAACACAGCTGGTTATGACCAGTGGTGCAGTGGAAGGTAAACACACTTAAACGATCCCACCTTTTTATTTTGTGCATATGGTTAACCCACCTTTTGCAGAAAAGTATAGGGAGCTTTACTTTACTCACCCTGACCAGCGTTTTTCTACCTTTTTATTAGCACTATATCACTAGTTATGATAGTCTCCTCATCACACTCTTCACAGTATGCCTCTGTCTCTCTCCCCCTATTTTCGATAGCTCTCTGTCTCTGGCCTCTGTTCTGTCACTCACTCCCCACCCATCTCTTTTCTCTGGGCACTTGCTCCCTCACCTCCATTAACCCTGTAATGGATTTAACGAGGTGGCATTACAAAATGATGAACTAGTCAACCTCACATATAACCTCACATAAAAACCTACTTTAAAGTTGTTTGACATAAGAACAAAGTCTTGTTGCAGCCTAGTATTTGTCTAGTTGATTTAATAGATATGGCACTGTGCACATTTTTGTGGTAGCCATTGTAGGTCTAGCATGAAAATAATGTTTGTTTAAAGTTGAGAACTCTTCCAGATATTGCTGTCATAAGGATGACGCTCTTAAAAAGTATTGTGTTTAATACTGAAAGTCAGACAGCCATTTTAGCACCACGTGCTGATATGCATTTGCAGTGATTGTGTGTCTGGGTGATTGTTACCAAATCCTTTGGGCTGGGGTGTGAGTGATGAATTGGTCTAAGTACAGGCCTTAGCACCACCCAGAGTAGCCTCTAGACTTCCAAAATAAAGGGTCTTATAAAAGAATGTGTTCCTTTAAAAATACATTCTGCTTCATTTGATTACACTTACTGTTTCAAATGTAGAGTTCTCTTCTCACATCTACCACAGGCACAGCTGAGTACATGGACATGAGATACCATTAGAATACAAATACTGCAATGTGTCAAAACATGGGATGGATTATTGTGCAGACAGCTTGGCAGTAAGAGGTCTGTTATAGCAGAAATTCAAGACGGTGATTGTTGTCCCTGCTTGTGACCGGACTTTAACCCAACCCTCCATACTCATCGCCCTTAGAGAGACAGATCTAAACCCCTCTCTCTCATAGCTGGAATCAGATCTATTTAAACAAACATTCACTCCAGGTTAAAAAGTTGTCCTTTGGCACTGATCTAGGATCAGCTTACCCCTCTCGACATCCAACCCTTAACCACTAAGGGGACACTCAAAACAGGCCGAAGATCAGTCTCATACTACTCCGCAAACAAATCATATGGAGGGGAAGCCATGACCTTGCCAGTTGGGTAGAGGCAGCGATCAGCAGGCTGTCTATCTTATTTGTCTTGGGATAGACAAACCCCTTGTTCTATCCTAAGGGCAGAATTTCACAACTAGAGGGCAGCTTGTGCAACTGAACCAACTTGCCACCCACCAGTACACATTTTCATTGTAGCCCCGAACAAACACTCCTCATTCAACTCACTGATGACTTAATGATTAGTTGAATCGGGTGTGCTTGTCCGGGGCTACAGTACAAATGTGTACTGTTGGGGGAACTCGAGGACTGGAGTTCAGAAACACTGTTCTAGTGCATTTCATCAGCTGATTTTCATAAGAAAATGTCCTAAGAAAAGGATATATATATTTTTTTTTTTACACAGAGCAGAAAATTGCAGATTTCACTTTAGACACTGGTAAAATGGAGATAAAAAAGGGAAATCTCCAGTTGCTTCATCCATTTTTGGACTTCTGAAGCAATGCACCCAATGATTCTTGAAGAATATAACTTATGCCTCATGAACTTAGTTCAGCTGTCATACCCCATCAGAACCCAGAATATAAGCTTGTTTCACTCCAATGTTTGAAAAACAAAGTAAATGTAAAAACACCATATAAGCATATCATTTTGATATTATGAATCGTCAGTCCTTGCATCCATAGCTCCGTCTATGAATCAGAGTGGTTACATTTCTCCAACCCTAACCCTCATCTTTTTAATGAAACGGGTGGGGAAAACGCTTTGTTATTGTTTCAACTGCTGATTGTTGCATTAAACCGGGCATTACTAGCACGTACTGAACTAAATGTTCACCCTCTCTAATGGCTTTGCTAATGAGGCTTTTGTAAACTTGAAATGTGTGAACTTGTTCAAATGTCATACTAGTGCTTTTGCTCAAGTGCAGTGAGTGACATGTACTTTTCTCAGGGCCCAGATCGTGTTACATGATATGAAACAAAGGATATGGTGGCCAAACTGGCCCTTGCTAATTTCTCCCAGTTTGTGTTTAGCCTATCATAGCACACTGAAACTAAGAAATACACGACATCTGATAACTACTAGGACTCAGAGCACCATGCCTGCAAGATCATCAGGGTTTAATCTAACATTCATTTCTATGATTCATCTTTCATCCCAGGATAATGATGTGTATTGCCATTGTATGAGATTTTACATTTACGTAATTTAGCAGACGCTCTTATCCAGAGCAACTTACAAATTGGTGCATTCACCTTATGATATCCAGTGGAACAACCACTTTACAATAGTACATCTATATCTTTTTTTTGGGGGGGGGTTAGAAGGATTACTATATCCTATCCCAGGTATTCATTAGAGGTGGGGTTTCAGGTGTCTCCAGAAGGTGGTGATTGACTCCGCTGTCCTGGCGTCGTGAGGGAGCTTGTTCCACCATTGGGGTGCCAGAGCAGCGAACAGTTTTGACTGGGCTGAGCGGGAACTGTGCTTCCGCAGAGGTAGGGGGGCCAGCAGGCCAGAGGTGGATGAACGCAGTGCCCTTGTTTGGGTGTAGGGCCTGAAGGTACGGAGGTGCCGTTCCCCTCACAGCTCCGTAGGCAAGCACCATGGTCTTGTAGCAGATGCGAGCTTCAACTGGAAGCCAGTGGAGTGTGCGGAGGAGCGGGGTGACATGAGAGAACCTGGGAAGGTTGAACACCAGACGGGCTGCGGCGTTCTGGATGAGCTGTAGGGGTTTAATGGCACAGGCAGGGAGCCCCGCCAACAGGGAGTTGCAGTAATCCAGACGGGAGATGACAAGTGCCTGGATTAGGACCTGCGCCGCTTCCTGTGTAAGGCAGGGTTGTACTCTGCGAATGTTGTATAGCATGAACCTACAGGATCGGGTCACCGCCTTGATGTTAGTGGAGAACGACAGGGTGTTGTCCAGGGTCACGCCGAGGCTTTTAGCCCTTCCCCGGGAGGAACGGCAGCTCCGTCTTGCCGAGGTTAAGCTTGAGGTGATGATCCGTCATCCACACCGATATGTCTGCCAAACATGCAGAGATGCGATTTGCCACCTGGTTATCAGAAGGGGGAAAGGAGAAGATTGTGTGTCGTCTGCGTAGCAATGATAGGAGAGACCATGTGAGGGTATGACAGAGCCAAGTGACTTGGTGTATAGCGAGAATAGGAGAGGGCCTAGAACTGCGCCCTGGAGGACACCAGTGGTGAGAGCACGTGGTGCGGAGACGGATTCTCGCCACGCCACCTGGTAGGAGCAACCTGTCAGGTAGGACGCAATCCAAGAGTGAGCCGCACCAGAGATATCCAACTCGGAGAGGGTGGAGAGGAGGATCTGATGGTTCACAGTATCAAAGGCAGCAGATGGGTCTAGAAGGATGAGAGCAGAGGAGAGAGAGTTAGCTTTGGCAGTGCGGAAAGCCTCCGTGACACAGAGAAGAGCAGTCTCAGTTGAATGACCAGCCTTGAAACCTGACTGATTTGGATCGAGAAGGTCATTCTGAGAGAGATAGCAGGAGAGCTGGCCAAGGACGGCACGTTCAAGAGTTTGAGAGAAAAGAAATGGATACTGGTCTGTAGTTGTTGACATCGGAGGGATCGAGTGTAGGTTTTTTGAGAAGGGGTGCAACTCTCGCTCACTTGAAGACAGAAGGGACGTAGCCAGCGGTCAAGGATGAGTTGATGAGCGAGGTGAGGTAAGGGAGAAGGTCTCCGGAAATGGTCTGGAGAAGAGGGGATAGGGTCAAGCGGGCAGGTTGTTGGGCGGCCGGCCATCACAAGACACAAGATTTCATCTGGAGAGAGGGGAGAAAGAGGCCAAAGCATAAGGTAGGGCAATGTGAGCAGGACCAGCGGTGTCGTTTGACTTCACAAACGAGGATCGGATGTCGTCGACCTTTTCAAAATGGTTGACGAAGTCATCCGCAGAGAGGGGGGGGGGGATTCAGGAGGGAGGAGAAGGTGGCAAAGAGCTTCCTAGGGTTAGAGGCAGATGCTTGGAAGTTAGTGGTAGAAAGTGGCTTTAGCAGCAGAAACAGAGGAGGAAAATGTAGAGAGGAGGGAGTGAAAAGATGCCAGGTTCGCAGGGAGGCTAGTTTTCCTCCATTTCCGCTCGGCTGCCCGGAGCCCTGTTCTGTGAGCTCGCAATGAGTCGTCAAGCCACGGAGCAGGAGGGCAGGTCGGGAGGATAGGGGACATAGAGAGTCAAAGGATGCAGAAAGGGAGGAGAGGAGGGTTGAGGAGGCAGAATCAGGAGATTGGTTGGAGAAGGATTGAGCAGAGGGAAGAGATGATAGGATGTAAGAGTAGAGAGTAGCAGGAGAGAGAGAGAGAGAGAGAGAGAGCGAAGGTTGCGACGGCGCAATACCATCTGAGTAGGGGCAGAGTGAGTGGTATTGGAGGAGAGCGAGAGGGAAAAGGATACAAGGTAGTGATCGGAGACGTGGAGGGGAGTTGCAGTGAGATTAGTAAAAGAACAGCATCTAGTGAAGATGAGGTCAAGCGTATTGCCTGCCTTGTGAGTAGGGGGGGACGGTGAGAGGGTGAGGTCAAAAGAGGAGAGGAGTGGAAAGAAGGAGGCAGAGAGAAATTAGTCAAAGGTAGACGTAGGGAGGTTAAAGTCACCCAGAACTGTGAGGGGTGAGCCATCCTCAGGAAAGGAACTTAAAGGCGTCAAGCTCATTGATGAACTCTCCAAGGGAACCTGGAGGGCGATAAATGGTAAGATGTTAAGCTTGAATGGGCTAGTGATTGTGACAGCATGGAATTCAAAGGAGGAGATAGACAGATGGGTCAGGGGAGAAAGAGAGAATGTCCACTTGGGAGAGATGAGGATTCCAGTGCCACCACCCCGCTGACCAGATGCTCTCGGGGTGTGCGAGAACAAGATTAAATATCTGCTTTGATTGGACAACTAGACATTTGATGCAGTTAAAATGCTTGATCCCTGTCGGTCTCCATTCATTTGAGAATGCACGTCAACGTATACAAGAGGAACATAGGGCAGAGGATGAAAGAGATGTGTGCGTCGTGCATACCTACCTAGGGATGATGAAGGGCAGATGACGAGGCGAGTAGGTACATTACATTCTAGGATGCTTCTTTTAACCTCTCTGGCGCAGGTGGGACGAATTCGTCCCACCTACGTAACAGCCACCTGAATTCAGTGGCGCGATTTTTGAATCGTTTGAAATACTATTACTTCAATTTCTCAAACATATGACTATTTTACAGCTATTTAAAGACAAGAATCTCGTTAATCTAACCCCACTGTCCGATTTCAAAAAGGCTTTACAACGAAAGCAAAACATTAGATTATGTCAGCAGAGTGCCCAGCCAGAAATAATCAGACACCCATTTTTCAAGCTAGCATAGAATGTCACAAAAACCTAAACCACAGCTAAATGCAGCACTAACCTTTTATGATCTTCATCAGATGACACACCTAGGACATTATGTTATACAATACATGCATGTCTGTTCAATCAAGTTCATATTTATATCAAAAAACAGCTTTTTACATTAGCATGTGACGTTCAGAAAAAGCATACCCCCCGCAAACTTCCGGGGAATTTACTAACAGTTTGCTAAATTACTCACGATAAACGTTCACAAAAAGCATAACAATTATTTTAAGAATTATAGATACATTACTCCTCTATGCACTCGATATGTCCGATTTTAAAATTGCTTTTCGGATGAAGCACATTTTGCAATATTCTAAGTACATAGCCCAGCCATCACGGGCTAGCTATTTAGACACCCGGCAAGATTAGTCTTCACCAAAATCACATTTCCTATAAGAAAAATGTTATTACCTTTGTTCTTCGTCAGAATGCACTCCCAGGACTTCTACTTCAATAACAAATGTAGGTTTGGTCCCAAATAATCCATCGTCATGTTCCATCAACGACGTTTTGTTCTTGCGTTCTAGATACTATCCCAAAGGCAAATCACGGCCACGAGCATGGCGCATTACGTGACAAAAAAATTCTAAATATTCCATTACCGTACTTCGAAGCATGTCAACCGCTGTTTAAAACCAATTTTTATGCCATTTCTCTCGTAGAAAAGCGATAATATTCCGACCGGGAATCTGCAATGAGCCTAAACAGCCGAATGAAATTTCTCCACGGGGGCGAATCGTGCACGCGCCTCATTCAATGACCCTCTGATCAGCCACTTGGCAAAGGCGATAATCTGTTTCAGCCAGAGGCCGCCTCGTCATCGTTCAGGTTTTTCCCAGGTTCTGAGAGCCTATTGGAGCCCTAGGAATTGTCACGTTACAGCTAAGATCCTTACTCTTCAATAAACAGATGCAAGACGCACGACTCCTTGTCAGACAGGCCACTTCCTGCATGAAACCTTGTCAGGTTTTTGCCTGCCATACGAGTTCTGTTATACTCACAGACACCATTCAAACAGTTTTAGAAACTTTAGGGTGTTTTCTATCCAAACCTGAACAATAATATGCATATTCTAGCTTCTGAGTTCGTGTAGGAGGCAGTTAAAAATGGGCACATATTTTTTCCAAAATTCCAAATACTGCCCCCTATCCCAAACAGGTTTTAACATGTGCGTGTCTGAGTGACTGGTAGATGCCTAGACCACAGAACACTAACATGTTATTTATATGGTGCATATGGGCAACCATGGAGGCTGCTGAGAGGAGGATGGCTCATAATGGCATCAAACACATGGAAACCACGTGTTTGATACCAGCCATTACCACAAGCCCATCCTCCCCAATTAAGGTGCCACCAACCCCCTGTGATGGGCACATGCCTCCACTTTACAGCTGCATGGGGCTCTACATGGGAATTGAAGTTATGCTAAGAAAAGTTATGCTAACTCCTCCGAATATTAAACAGATGGGTTGGAGCAATCGGCACTTTATACTCCACTTAATTTCCCAGGCAGCCAAGTGGTTTTCAGACAAGTCCCAGGCCATGTCTCTCTGCACCCTGTCAGCTTTAAGCACATTAGTCTATCTGGTCATGTGCTTCATCCTTCTAGCTATGATAAATCCAGCCCCGTCTCGACTCCATATGGTTATTACTGATTGTGGCAGTGTGTCCGAGTGAGTGTTTGAGATTGCAATGTGTGTTTGAGAGAGTACAACTGTGTGTTTGTGTTACGTTGGTGGATTCACACCAGTGGGATTCTATGATACTGCAGAAACACCACTCCCAACTACAACACACACAAGAAAAGAACGCAAGTAGCAACCTCTATGGCAGGGGTGTCAAACTCATTCCATGCAGGGCCTGGTGTCTGCAGGATTTAGTTTTTTCCCCTTTCAATGAAGCCTAGACAACCAGGTGTGGGGAGTTCCTTACTAATCAGTGACCTTAATTCATCAATCAAGAACAAGGGAGGAGCGAAAACCCACAGCCACTCGGCCCTCTGTGGAATGAGTTTGACACCTGTGCTCTATGGTATTCAAATACATGCTTTCACGCTAATTCACATTTCCACTTACCAGGAATACTTGTGTTAAGAATTAACTACAATTCAGGTGAGAGGACTAGACTTGAATGCAACACTTGAACTAGTTGCCTTATACACAGATCCCTAGCAACTCAACAAGCACCAGATGCTACTAATTGCTAATCAGCCTCCACACCTGTCCGCACTCAGCTTAATCACCACTGCCTCCCTACCTAAACCTGACCAAACTCACATTCCTCCTCTTTGCCCTGCAGTGCATGTCAAGTCACTAGCCTTCTCAAGTTGTGCATCCCATCTCCACCTTCTAGCTAGTATCTCTTAGGTTCTTCCACAGATCTCCGGATTGCCATCACCACAGCAACCTAACAACAATGTCTACCTTAGACTCCAAGCCACACTCTAGAGTCCACCGATCAATCATGAGCTGCTCAATTCTGTACCACCATGAACATAAAATAAAAAAACAAATAAATCCTTAACTTCTACCACACCCTCCCTAACCCCATTAAACTTTCTAGATTATGCTGAAACACTCCACCCTTGTTTGTTCAGCATGTCAACCATTTGAACAGTAACATGTTACCCCCCATATCTATTTTCCCGTCTCCACAATAACCTTCAACCTGGCATTTTTGCTTTCCACAACCCGAGTCGTATTGATAACCTTACCAATAAAAGCTATGAAGTCAACTTTATTCATTATCAAAGTGTCCTTTGACTCCGCACATTCATGAGCACAAGATTTCTGAACAGGCCTTGAACCCATTCCAGAACCACCTGAAGCACCAGCCCCAACAATAGGTCCACCTACTACAGGTACATCCATGTAAACTCCATCAGTCTGACAATAGGTCCACCTACTACAGGTACATCCATGTAAACTCCATCAGTCCGCACTGCAGTTCTACCAATCTGTTTTACGGCCTCTGCATACGATACATCATGAATGATCCAATATCTGAGCAGCCCTCTATAGCTGGCATCCACCAAAAGCTGCAGTGTTCTCCCCCACAATTACAGCACTTAACCTTCACATTGCTTCCACATCCACTGTAATCACTTCCCTCTCCACACTTGGCACATCTTTTCTTTACACTGAGCAGCTCCATGTCCTATTATTTGGCATTTAAAACACTGCAGTGCATATGTGACAAATTCTCTAACATTGAAACTAAGAAATCCTAGCTGTACTTTTCCCCATCAAGACTTTCTCAAACCTCAGCACCACTAATAAGCATCACTGATTTGACACTCTTTCCTACTGATCAACATTTTGGCCTCAATCACTGTCCCCCTTCACATTTTATATAATATCTGTAACCAGATTTTTTTATTTAACCAGGTAGGCCAGTTGAGAACAAGATCTCATTTACAACTGCGACCTGGCCAAGATAAAGTAAAGCAGTGCGAGACAAACAGCAGTTACACATGGGATAGACAAACGTACAGTCAATAACAATAGAAACATCTATATAGAGTGTGTGCAAATGTAGAAAGGCAATAAATAGGCCATAGTGGCAAAATAATTACAATTTAGCATTTACACTGGAGTGATAGATGTGCAAGTAGAGATACTGGGGTGCAAAAGAGCAAAAATATAGCGGGGATGAGGTAGTTGGGTGGGCTATTTACAGATGGGCTGTGTACAGGTGCAGTGATTGGT
Source organism: Salmo trutta (assembly GCF_901001165.1). NCBI lineage: Eukaryota > Metazoa > Chordata > Actinopteri > Salmoniformes > Salmonidae > Salmo > Salmo trutta. The sequence goes on from NC_042985.1 coordinate 9,717,839, forward strand.
AAGCTGCTCTGACAGCTGATGCTTAAAGTTAGTGAGGGAGATGTAAGTCTCCAGCTTCAGTGACTTTTGCAATTCATTCCAGTCATTGGCAGCAGAGAACTGGAAGGAAAGGCAGCCAAAGGAGGTGCTGGCTTTGGGGATGACCAGAGAAATATACCTGCTGGAGCGTGTGCTATGGGTGGGTGTTGCTATGGTGACAAGTGAGCTGAGATAAGGCGGAGCTTTACCTAGCAAAGACTTGTAGATGACCTGGAGCCAGTAGTTTTGGCGACGAATATGAAGCGAGGGCCAGCCAACGAGAGCATACAGGTCACAGTGGTGGGTAGTACATGGGGCTTTAGTGACAAAACGGATGGCACTGTGATAGACTACATCCAATTTGCTGAGTAGAGTGTTGTAGGCTATTTTGAAAATGACATCGCCGAAGTCAAGGATCGATAGGATAGTCAGTTTTACGAGGGTATGTTTGGCAGCATGAGTGAAGGAGGCCTTGTTGTGAAATAGGAAGCTGATTCTAGATTTCATTTTGGATTGGAGATACTTATTGTGAGTCTGGAAGGAGAGTTTACAGTCTAACCAGACACCTAGGTATTTGTAGTTGTCCACATATTAAGTCAGAACCGTCCAGAGTAGTGATGCTAGTCTGGCGGGCAGTGATTGGTTGAAGAGCATGCATTTAGTTTTACTTGCATTTAAGAGCAGTTGGAGGCCACAGAAGGGTAGTTATGGCATTGAAGCTTGTCTGGAGGTTAGTTAACACAGTGTCCAAAGGAGGGCCAGATGTATACAGAAAGGTGTCGTCTGCATAGAGGTGGATCAGAGAATCACCAGCAGAAAGAGCGACATCATTGATATATACAGAGAAAAGAGTCGGCTCAAGAATTTAACCCTGTGGCACCCCATAGAGACTGCCAGAGGTCCAGACAACAGGCCTTCTGATTTGACACACTGAACTCTATCAGAGAAGTAGTTGGTGAACCAGGCGATGCAATCATTTGAGAAACCAAGGCTAGAGTCTGCCGATAAGAACATGGTAATTGAGAGTCGAAAGCCTTGGCCAGGTTTATGAATACAGCTGCACATTGTCTTTTAATCGATGGAGGTTATGATATCGTTTAGGACCTTGAGCATGGCTGAGGTGCATCCATGACCAGCTCTGAAACCAGATTGCATAGCGGAGAAGGTACGGTGGGATTCAAAATGGTTGGTGATCTGTTTGTTAACTTGGCTTTCAAAGACCTTAGAAAGGCAGGGTAGGATGGCTATAGGTCTGTAGCAGTTTGCATCTAGAGTATCTCCCCCGTTGAAAAGGTGATGACAGCGGCAGCTTTCCAATCTTTAGGGATCTCAGACGATACAAAAGAGGTTGAACAGGCTAGTAATAGGGGTTGCAACAATTGTGGGGGATAATTTTAGAATGAGGGTCCAGATTGTCTAGCCCAGCTGATTTGTAAGGGCCCAGACTTGGCAGCTCTTTTAGAACATCCGCCATCTGGATTTGAGTGAAGGAGAAGCGGGAGGGTGCTTGGGCAAGTTCCTGTGGGGGGTGCAGGACTGTTGGCCGGGGTAGCCAGGTGAAAAGCATGGCCAGTCGTAGAAAAATGCTCATTGAAATTTTCAAATATCGTGGATTTATCGGTGGTGACAGTGTTTCCTAGCCTCAGTGCAGTGGGCAGCTTAGTGTCCCAAAACTGAGTTTGTGCTACAGGATACAAATTTCAGTTTGAAAAAGCTAGCCTTTGCTTTCCTGACTGACTGTGTATATTGGTTCCTAACTTCCCTCAAAAGCTGCATGTCGCTGGGGCTATTCGATGCGAATGCAGTACACCACAGGATGTTTTTGTGCTGGTCTAGGGCAGTCAAGTCAGGAGTGAACCAAGGGCTATATCTGTTCTTAGTTCTACATTTTTTGAATGGTGCATACTTATTTTGGATGTGTGGAACCACTAAGAAGAACCAGGCATCCTCTACTGACAGGATGGGGTCAATATCCTTCCAGGATACCCAGGCCAGGTCGATTAGAAAGTCCTGCTCGCTGAAGTATTTTAGGGAGCGTTTGACAGTGATGAGGGGTGGTCGTTTGACCGCGGACCCACTACGATGCAGGCAATGATCGCGGCGATCCTGGTTGAAGACAGCAGAGGTGTATTTTGAGGGCAAGTTGGTCATGATGATATCTATGAGGGTGCCCATGTTTATGGATTTAGGGTTGTACCTGATAGGTTCCTTGATAATTTGTGTGAGATTGAGGGCATCTTAGATTGTAGGACGGCCGGTGTGTTAAGCATATCCCAGTTTAGGTCACCTAACAGTACGAACTCTGAAGATAGATGGGCAATCAATTCACATGTGTCCAGGGCACAGCTGTGGGACTGAAGGGGGTCTATAACAAGCGGCAACAGTGAGATACCTATTTCTGGACAGATGGGTTTTCAAAGTTAGAAGCTCGAATTGTTTGGGCACAGACCAGGATAGTATGACAGAAGTCTTCAGGCTCTCTTTGCAGTAGATTGCAACTCCACCCCCTTTGGCAGTTCTATCTTGACAGAAAATTATGTAGTTGGGGATGGAAATTTCAGAATTTTTGGTGGCCTTCCTAAGCCAGGATTCAGACATGGCTAGGACATCAGGGTTGGCTAAAGCAGTGACTAAAACAAACTTAGGGAGGAGACTTCTGATGTTAACATGCATGAAACCAAGGCTTTTAGAGTTAGAGAAGTCAACAAATGAGTGACCTGGGGAGTAGGTGTAGTACTGGAGGCTACAGGGCCTGGGTTAATCTCTACATCACCAGAGGAACAGAGTAGGAGGATAAGGCTACGACTAAAGGCTATAAGAACTGGTCTAGTGCGTTGGGAACAGAGAATAAATTGAGTTCTGGGCGTGGTGGAATAGATTCAGGGCATAGTGTACAGACAAGGGTATGGTAGGATGTGAGTACAGTGGAGATAAACCTAGGTATTGAGTGATGAGAGGTTGCGTCTCTGGGGGCACCAGTTAAGCCAGGTGAGGTCTCCGCATGCGTGGGACAAAAGAGCCATCTAAGACATGTTGAGCGGGACTGGGGGCACTACAGTGAAATAAAACTAACTGAAAACAGCAGCAGACAAGGCATATTGACATTAGAAAGAGGCATAAAGCAATCACAGGTATTGGTCGGGAGAGCTAAGACAACAGCTAAATGGCAATGAATGGGCAAAGGGGGTCAGTTAGGTACACACAAGGCCTGAGTTCGAGGCTGAGGCCGACGGATAAACAGAGGTAGTGTTAATATACAGTCCAGCAGGCTTCAGCTGTGTAGCCGAGTGATCATAAGGTCTAATGAGCAGCAATAGGAGGGTCAGGGAGCCGTTCTGTAGTCGCTACCACGCTAGGCAAGCGGGAGACACGGCGTTCAGAAAGCTAGCGGGCCGGGGATAGCAGATGGGTCTTCAGCGACGTCGCAACAGAAAAGTCTGTTGAAACCACATCGGACGATTACGTCAGCAGACCAGTCGTGATGGATCGGCGAGGCGCCATGTCAACAACATGGGGTCCAGGCCAATTGGCAAGATATTGGGACCCCGGTGATGACTCCCTTCAACCTAGCATAAGCACCAGGGACATGTCTTTTAATCTTCTCTTGCTGAGCCTGGCTACCACACAATATAAACAATCTACCATTTCAAATGAACCAAGCTAATTTCACATCACCTACTTCTTTCTCTATGGCATTAGTTAGATAGGGTGTAAGTAAGGCCCTGTGGTCTTATCAAACACCATCACATCACTACTCTTGCCCTCTTTACTAGATGCTCCAATGCTTTCTGTATCAAGATCTCACGTCTTCCTATGTTACGTACACCGCTTGGAGGAGGAAACATCCTGCTACAAGTCAACTCCCCATGGAGTGAAAGAGGTATGTGATTGTAGGTGCAGGTAAGGATGACAGAGAAATTCCCTGTACATGGTATTATCTCCTTAACACAGTAATGTGGGGGAAAGGGGCTAGACAGAACCAAAGCAAAGAAAGTAAAAGTTAAAGCCCCCCCTCCTACCCATTTAGCACCTCCTGGCACACTAACCAAAATACAGGGGGTGGTCTGCCCAGGTCTTACCTAGTGTGCATAGACAGTAAATACTACAGGTTATGTATGCCCGCAGGCCTCTTGCCTAGGCACTCCCAAGGTACCTTCTCCTTCCCCCCTGGGAACAAACACAGAATAATTACTAACAAAGTGAACAATTTCAATAATCAAAAACACTGCATCCCATAGGCATTTTAAAAAACCACTAAGTCCTACCTCAGAAGTAGCAGCTACAAAATACCTTCAACAAAACTGTCACTGCACAGCAGCAACCAACACAGAATATCAAAGACGCTCCCTCCTTTTGATAAAGGAACACTGGCTTTTATCCAGCTGGAGAAGGAGTTGGTAATTGAAAACAGCTGTTTCCCGAGAGGGAGGGTTCAGAGCTCCAATCATCGATGGGGGCGACCAATCAGCTGCTTAGAATCCAGGAAGCCATCCTGAAATACACACATACTAACACATACAAACCCAAAACACAGAAACTGGGGAACGTAACATATGTCTTTCCACTACTGACCATTCTGGTCATTGACCCTTATCCTCCCACTCCATAACATCAGAACTGACACCCATATTGTAGATTTCGTCCGCACGACTCGCTCCCCGTTGCGACCTCGAATCTGTATGTCAGACATTTACTAGCCTTTAGTGCTGAGCATTAAGCAACATTTGGGGGGGTGATCACAACCAACTGACAGGTGCATATACCGCCACTTATCATTCTCACATGCATTCCATTTTCTCAATTAATATTCTAAACCTATTTATATTTCTGGTCCTTAAACTGTCTATTTTCTTTTCACAGCAATTTGCATGTTTGTTTCCAACCCAATGGATCTACAACTAATGTACATTTATTCAGATGCAATTACAGGAAAAGCAACACTATTTCCATTCAAACTGTGGTTTCAGGCAAACGATTGATGTAGCTAGCTGTTGCATGATTGCATATGCATTAGAGAAAACACTCATATTTCAATAATAGCCTACTATCAAGTGAGTGACTGCATAATATGCATATTATTGCTACTACGGTTCTGTCATCAACATGATTTTGACGAAAAAGTGCGAAAGGATATCCGGTTCGACCGGAAATCTTATATTTGGCGTTACTGCTGAAAGATATGGCTGCATACATTGTATTAGCCTGCTAACTCGACGTTTACGTTTGACATAAGCTTAATTCTTCGACCAACGTTTTGAAATTGTATGATAACAAGGAAGTTATATCGCTTCTGTAGACACAAAAAAAACGTTAACCATGTTAACGACTTTCTGAGTTTTGTAAATCACGTTAGCTACCAAGCTATACAAAGGAGAAACCAGTTAGCCAGCTACTAGCCTAGCTAGTACTAGGTGGCTAGCTTGTTTAGCTCCTTACGAAGTGTTTTATTGTTATTTTGTTACCAGCCAGATAAAAAAAAAACAGAGCTGGATACATTTGCTGGTGTTACAAAGAAAAAGCGTCTATCAAGCCTCAATGCCCGAACAAGGCCCAAGGATGAATGGTTTTTCCCTCGGTGAACTATGCTGGCTATTCTGTTGCCCGCCCTGTCCCAGTCGCATCGCATCCAAACTAGCCTTTCTCCCTCCCGAACCCACGTACTCCGTACACACCGATGCTAACGGGACGAGTAGCCTGCATCTAACCGAGCGAGCAGACTGGCAGTACTCCCAACGCGAACTGGACGCTGTCGAGGTGTTCAACACCAGAACCAGTCGGGGAAACCGACTGGGTTGCATGTTTGTACGATGCGCACCCAACAGCCGGTACACATTGCTCTTTTCCCACGGTAACGCAGTGGACTTAGGCCAAATGTGCAGTTTCTACATCGGCCTCGGTTCGAGGATAAACTGCAACGTCTTCTCGTATGATTATTCGGGTTACGGTGTCAGCAGCGGGAAACCGTCAGAAAAGAACCTGTATGCGGACATCGAGGCTGCCTGGCAGGTGCTAAGGAACAAGTGAGTATAGCACTAGCCTATACAGCCAGTGTCAACAAGCTAACATGCAAGCTACATAGCTAGTTGGGTTTATTGTATTGGGCTTTGTTAGTTAGCCAACGTTTGCTAGCTACCGTACTCCATTTCTATGGCTGCCCCCCTCCCCCTCCATATTTGATTGCTATGACAACCACTATAACATGCCTGCACAGCGTTTTTATTTATTTGCCTACACAGCTGAGAGCAGAGCATTAGCTATTCATTTATAACGCTGAGAGGACTGGTAACATTAGATTCTGTGCACACGTTTAGGTGGTAGCTAGTTGCATAGTGATTTGATACTTTGCACATATTCAATTGATTTTGTGGCATGCTACTCTGAACGTGTCCAGAAGCTTCCATGTTTAAACTTTGAAGATCTGTGCAGGCCAGACAACTCCTCTTGAAGCCCACACTGGAACTTTAAACATTAATTTACAATAGTTTGTGTCTTATACTTAATCAGGTAAAACCTTCTAAATGTGTCCAAAAACGTTGATCTTCCAGAAATCATAATAACAGGTTTGACGTGTCTCCTCTTTATGCCGAGGACAGAGAGCTTTAGTTATAAACTAGCCATAGCAGGTGACACTAGCTTACTAGCCCAGCTATGAGATGCTCATGGCAGGGTCAGGGCAGGACAGACTGCCTGGCATGCTGTGTCATTTCAGTTGCTAGATTACTGAGAGACAACCGCCAACTCCCAGCTTACTTTCCTTGTTTACTTGCTCTTTATCCTGACAGGCTGTTAGTTCCTTCAGTTTCAGGTAGTGTGACTGTCTGTCAAATAACTGTTCAATGTAGGCCTATGCCTAGAACAGGAGGCAGGTGAAACCTTAATTGGGGAGAACAGGCTTGTGAGGTGGAAGCAGTGGAATGGTATCAAACACATGGTTTCCAATATTATAAGCCATCCTCCCCTCAGCAGCCTCCACTGATGTCTAGGTGCTGCACATGTGACTTAACTCCCAAATTAAGTAGGAAGTAAAGGAGGCCTGGTAAAACTCTGCTGCCGGCGCCTTTTCAGTTCCACATTCAATATTCAAGACAACGACAGTGGTTGGATAAAGCAGAAACTTATATGCAGCCATGTTGCTAGTCTTAATGAATATCCACCAGAAAAGAGACCCAAAACGGTTATTTTGTTCCTCTGCCTATTCCCCAAAAGTGTGCATGGATGAAAAGTAATGGAAAGTAATGTACTGGTTTAAGGGCTATGATGGAAACTCCCTCCAGCCCAATGCTTTATCATTTACCACGTTTCTAGCCACAGTTTTTCTCCAAGTAAAGTCCTACCGTATAAAACAAAATCAGGACAGCTGTTATGGAAACAGGAAGTTTCGGTACAATTTTGATAAATGCCAAATTTGTTCGTTAGACATGGTTTGATCTTTTTGTCCGTAAAATGAATTATGCGAGAAATGGCAGTAGAAATGCTGATATATTGTTATAATAACCATATTGAAGTGATGTGATTATATGGTGTGTGTGGTCCTCCCACTACAACACGGGGAAACCATGCAGTGTGTTAGGCTGCAGATGAACTTCACAGGCTGGTGAAAGTGCCAGTGATCAGGTTGATGCTGCTTTCCAATAAATATCAAGAGTCTTCTAGGAACATGGTCGACGCTTAACTGCCGTTTGACAAAAAATGTTCTCGCTCTTAGTCTTGTCCATAATCTCATCATGTAGACTAGCCTACCCGCATAGCCTACCCGCATAGCCTACCTGCACAGCCTACCCACACAGCCTACCCGCACAGCCTACCCGCACAGCCTACCCGCACTGTATCTGTGAGCGGTTGGCTAGAGCGCATGTGCCAAGACCAGAGTAGGCACATTTGCTATTTAACTCAACAGTTTTTGTGACAACTATTATTTGGTACATGAAAACTAAAGCAAAAAAAATTACATTTTGTGTCCACTGTCATCAGCAAGAAGTCAGTTTGGTGGCTCACCACTGGTAGGGAAGATGTGCATATTTCTTTTCATGTGGCGTTTTGAATATTCGCATGAAAACCTTCCAATTGGATGGACACCTAGCTAGAGAGGGGGATAGAACGAGGCCACACTTCAGGTAGAAGGAGCAAGTGAGAAAATAAATTGTCTAATGAATAGTATGTTGGAAACTGGGAACCTCTCCCACCATAACTGGACCACTCACACCAGGGGTTGTGTTTATGAAGGAAACAACAACATCAGGAGACGGTGTGAAAGGTTGAGCAGTGAAGCAGTGTCTTAAATGTTTCTCAGCTCTTAAGGTTTCAGTACTGGCTCCTTTCACATTGGGATAGGGTCAAGACCAGGGATCAGTTTGGCTGGCTCCTTTCACATTGGGATAGGGTCAAGGCCAGGGATCAGTTTGACTGGCTCCTTTCACATTGGGATAGGGTCAAGGCCAGGGATCAGTTTGGCTGGCTCCTTTCACATTGGGATAGGGTCAAGGCCAGGGATCAGTTTGACTGGCTCCTTTCACATTGGGATAGGGTCAAGACCAGGGATCAGTTTGACTGGCTCCTTTCACATTGGGATAGGGTCAAGACCAGGGATCAGTTTGGCTGGCTCCTTTCACATTGGGGTAGGGTCAAGGCCCGGGATCAGTTTGGCTGGCTCCTTTCACATTGGGATAGGGTCAAGACCAGGGATCAGTTTGGCTGGCTCCTTTCACATTGGGATAGGGTCAAGGCCAGGGATCAGTTTGACTGGCTCCTTTCACATTGGGATAGGGTCAAGACCAGGGATCAGTTTGACTGGCTCCTTTCACATTGGGATAGGGTCAAGACCAGGGATCAGTTTGGCTGGCTCCTTTCACATTGGGGTAGGGTCAAGGCCCGGGATCAGTTTGGCTGGCTCCTTTCACATTGGGATAGGGTCAAGGCCAGGGATCAGTTTGGCTGGCTCCTTTCACATTGGGATAGGGTCAAGACCAGGGATCAGTTTGGCTGGCTCCTTTCACATTGGGATAGGGCCAAGGCCAGGGATCAGTTTGGCTGACTCCTTTCACATTGGGATAGGGTCATGACCAGGGATCAGTTTGGCTGGCTCCTTTCACATTGGGATAGGGTCAAGACCAGGGATCAGTTTGGCTGGCTCCTTTCACATTGGGATAAGGTCAAGGCCAGGGATCAGTTTGGCTGGCTCCTTTCCTTTCACATTGGGATAGGGTCAAGACCAGGGATCAGTTTGGCTGGCTCCTTTCACATTGGGATAAGGTCAAGGCCAGGGATCAGTTTGGCTGGCTCCTTTCCTTTCACATTGGGATAGGGTCAAGACCAGGGATCAGTTTGGCTGGCTCCTTTCACATTGGGATAGGGTCAAGACCAGGGATCAGTTTGGCTGGCTCCTTTCACATTGGGATAGGGTCATGGCCAGGGATCAGTTTGGCTGGCTCCTTTCACATTTGGATAGGGTTAAGGCCAGGGATCAGTTTGGCTGGCTCCTTTCACATTGGGATAGGGTCAAGGCCCGGGATCAGTTTGGCTGGCTCCTTTCACATTAGGCTATTGTGTCGAATAGCCCACTTGATATGCAACTTTTTAGGGAAGTTAGGAACCAATATACACAGGCAGTTAGGAAAGCCAAGGCTATCCTTTTCTAACAGAAATTTGCATCCTGTAGCACAAACTCAAAAAAGTTCTGGGACACTGTAAAGTCCATGGAGAATAAGAGCACCTCCTCCCAGTTACCCACTGCAATGAGGTTAGGAAACACTGTCACCACCGATAAATCCACGATAAATGAGAATTTCAATAAGCATTTTTTTAACGGCTGGCCTTGCGTTCCACCTGGCTACCCCTACCCCGGTCAACAGCCCTGCACCCCCCCACAGCAACTCGCCCAAACCTCCTCCATTTCTCCTTCACCCAAATCCAGGTAGCTGATATCCTGAAAGAGCTGCAAAACTGGACCCCTACAAATCAGCTGGGCTAGACAATCTGGACCCTCTCTAAAATTATCTGCCGAAATTGCTGCAACCCCTATTGCTGGCCTGTTCAACCTCTCTTTCATATCGTCTGAGATTCCCAAAGATTGGAAAGCTGCCGCGGTCATCCCCCTCTTCAAAGGGGGAGACACTCTAGACCCAAACTGCTACAGACCTATATCCATCCTACCCTGCCTTTCTAAGGTCTTCGAAAGCCAAGTTAACAAACAGATTTCCGACCATTTCGAATCCCACCGTACCTTCTCCGCTATGCAATCTGGTTTCAGAGCTGGTCATGGATGCACCTCAGCCATGCTCAAGGTCCTAAATGATATCATAGCCACCATCGATAAGAGACAATACTGTGCATTCATCGACCTGGCCAAGGCTTTCGACTCTGTCAATCACCACATTCTTATCGGCAGACTCAACAGCCTTGGTTTCTCAAATGACTGCCTCGCCTGGTTCACCAACTACTTCTCTGATAGAGTTCAGTGTGTCAAATCAGAGGGCCTGTTGTTCGGACCTCTGGCAGTCTCTATGGGGGTGCCACAGGGTTCAATTCTCGGGCCGACTCTCTTCTCTGTATACATCAATGATGTCGCTCTTGCTGCTGGTGATTCTCTGATCCACCTCTACACAGATGACACCATTCTGTATACTTCTGGCCCTTCTTTGGACACTGTGTTAACTAACCTCCAGACAAGCATCAATGCCATTCAACTCCCCTTCTGTGGCCAACTGCTCTTAAATGCAAGTAAAACTAAATGCATGCTCTTCAACCGATTGCTGCCCGCACCTGCCCGCCCGTCCAGCATCACTACTCTGGACTGTTCTGACTTAGAATATGTGGAAAACTACAAATACCTAGGTGTCTGGTTAGACTGTAAACTCTCCTTCCAGACTCACATTAAGCATCTCCGATCCAAAATTAAATCTAGAATCGGCTTCCTATTTCGCAACAAAGCATCCTTCACTCATGCTGCCAAACATACCCTCGTAAAACTGACCATCCTACCGATCCTTGACTTCAGCGATGTCATTTACAAAATAGCCTCCAACACTCAACTCAACAAATTGGATGCAGTCTATCACAGTGCCATCCGTTTTGTCACCAAAGCCCCATATACTACCCACCACTGCGACCTGTATGCTCTCGTTGGCTGGCCCTCGCTTCATACTCGTTGCCAAACCCACTGGCTCCAGGTCATCTACAAGTCTTTGCTAGGTAAAGCCCCGCCTTATCTCAGCTCACTTGTCACCATAGCAACACCCACCCGTAGCACGTGCTCCAGCAGGTATCTTTCACGGGTCATCCCCAAAGCCAATTCCTCTTTTGGCCACCTTTCCTTCCAGTTCTCTGCTGCCAATGACTGAAACGAACTGCAAAAATCACTGAAGCTGGAGACCCATATCTCCCTCACTAGCTTTAAGCACCAGCTGTCAGAGCAGCTCACAGATGACTGCACCTGTACATAGCCCATCTGTAAATAGCCCATCCAACTACCTCATCCCCATACTGTTTATTTATTTATTTTGCTCCTTTGCACCCCAGTATCAATACTTGCACATACATCTTCTGCACATCTATCACTCCAGTGTTTAATTGCTATATTGTAATTACTTCGCCACTATGGCCTATTTATTGCCTTACCTCCCTTATCTTACCTCATTTGCACACACTGTATATAGACTTTTTCTACTGTATTATTGACTGTATGTTTATTCCATGTGCAACTCTGTGTTGTTGTATGTGTTGAACTGCTTTGCTTTCTTGGCTAGGTCGCAGTTGTAAATGAGGACTTGTTCTCAACTAGCTTACCTGGTTAAATAAAGGTAAAATAACAGGGGTGCCCTTTTGATTGGTGCCGTTTTTATAAACTAATTACTTTTAACATTTTATTTTTAGTGTCTTTTCTCAACTTGAAATGCAACAAATTGCCTGTTAAACTAGATACTTTCTCATGAACTCATTAATCTTGATAAAAGTCCCCTCCCTTCTGCCACCACACGCTTGTCCTCATCGAATGCACCAGCTTCCCACCTGCGCCGGGCAGCGAGTTTGAAATGAACACTGCCTATCGGTTACTTTGGAACTGCTGACATATGTTGGGTTTATCATCTAGCCTACACTAGACATGATCAGCTGGTACAGTATACCCAGGAGTGCATCTAGCAAGGAAGTACTGTTTCTAACTCCCTTTTAATCTGTCGTTCTAGCTTGGTTAGCTGTTTTTTTGTTGTTGCAGAAAATAAAGGCCTATGTTTTAAAAAACCATGTATGATGAATTGGGCTACAGGAGTAGTAGAAACGTTTGAATGAGCACCTGCCCCATCAAAGGTCTCTGCATGGCCCTGGAGCTAGGCCTATTGATTCCACCGCTAAGGCCCTATTCCGTCATATCACACCTATGGAAGGGAGTGAATGAGGGCACTAGTGAGGGTACCACTGTTTGGAATGGAATGCAGCCTGTGTATATCAACAAATAGGAAACTACAGTCATTACTACTCTAAGCCTTGTAAACATTAGATTGTTCGGCTAGTAGTCCAACTGTGTAGTGAGATGAGGTTAGATACACTTTGAATGCATAGTGGTTTCACTTAGTGATGCACCGATATGACATACCGATATCCAATATTTTCCTTGCCAAAAAAACGATACCGATATTTACAATTGTAGCTGCCTTTTAGCGTTCTAGTGCAGTTTAAATAGTTGAAACACACACACACTGACCAAAAAGTTATTTTGTTGGCATTTACGTATGTCCCCTTTACCAGTAAAACATAATCAAAACCTCTTTCTTTCACTTACTTGCTGTTTCATTGTTCATTTGTTCAGTCTCAACCAGGATTTCATCTTACATGTCAAGCAGTGAAGTTTCAGCTCTGTCTGTGGCCTCTCTTCCTCGGTGTGCACTGTCACTGTGTCCGTTTCCATCTTGTCCAGCTGTGTTTGTAACATTTCACGTAAACCCTGTTTCTTGTCTGAGTCGAAGTAGTTGTCCTTGTACCTAGCATCAAGCATGGTGGCGACACAGTAAAGAGGCTCAGAGAGAATGCCACCGAATCGCTTGTTCACAGCCTCGAGTACTTTTGCAAGTTTTAACTGCCGATACAGACCGTGGGGTTTTGTTGAGCAGGCGTTTCAATGCCATGACAGAGGGTATCCCGTCGGCTACATACGCAGTTGATTAGCTTATTTCTTGAGTCCGTTCGATTGGCGCTAGGAGTGTGTTCATGTTTCCAAGTTTCAAATGTTCTCAAAAGTCATTGAAATGGCAGCAGTGGTATGAGAACCAGCACATTCTTGAGCTTGCAATACGGCTTTCCTCAGTACGAAATCCTCGTCGACCCACTGTGCTGTCAGACTCAGCATGCTCATGGGGCTGACATCGCTGGTCCAAATGTCAGTCGTGAAGCTAATAGCAGTAACATAGCAAGTAACTCATAGATGTGAGTTTCAACAATTCTGTGTAACTCTGGTAGGGCAACATCTGAAAAATAGACCTACTTGGTAGTGTGTACCGGGGCTCGAGGTGCTCGACCAGTCGGCGAAAGCCGACATCATCCACGACAGAATGGTTGATTGTCAAGGGCAATGAATTCCATTATCTTGGCGTTAATGGATTTTGCCTTTGAGTTGTCTCGCTGAAATTTCCTTACTCTTTGAAATGACTGCTCAACTTAAACTTGTTTAGTTGTTGGAAGTCTGCGCTTAGTATTTTTCAGATTTTATTCTGTGTAGCAGCTGTGTTTTTCGTGGCGTCATTACGTTATCTAGGTATGCACGTCAGCTTTGACATCGTTTTTGCATATCGGCGTTAAACTGGACATCGGGTCGAAGCTGATTTTGGCATTTTTAGCTAATATCGTCCGATTCCGATATGTTCACCGATATATCGTGCATCCCTCGTTTCACTAGCTGACCAATCTCACAATGTGTGTTAAGCTCTTAGGAATATTATTTTCACCTTATAAGTCATTTTAATACATTACTCTGCATTTTCTTGGAACCATTAGTCTCCCTAAAAATTGTGAAATATAAGCTGTGTTAATGAAATTGATTAATTCTATAGGCTACATTTAACAGTGACTCCAGGCTTGATCACTCAAGTGTGAGTCTTTACCAGTTCAAAGCCAGGGAGAAAAGCCTTTCAATTCAAACCATGATCCTTATTAGGTCGAGGAATAACCATTTTGCTAAATTGCACCTTGTGCATTCTACTATTAAAACTTTCAAGAGTAAGTTGAAACCCCCCCCCCCCCCCACACACACACACACACACACTTTGCCAACCACGGGTCTAGACTCTAGCTAACCACCATATACTAAAATATCCACACCAGCCACTAGCCAGCCAACCATATATCATGACTTAGAATATTAGGCTATATTATGAATATTAGGCTATATTATGAATATTAGGCTATATTATGAAGTTATTTAACAGCATTGAAGATAAATAATAACCAGTAAAAATATTATAGGTCTAGCTAACTAGCAGATTTACATTCAGCTGATAGCCTACCCTCTTTTCCCCATGTCAATCATGTCTTTGGGTCACACTGGGCGGCAGGTAGTGGTTAAGAACATTGGGTCAGTAACAGAAAATTGGTTCTAATCACTGAGCAGACTAGGTAAAAGATCAGTCTGTGCCCTTGATCAACCCCCTTAACACCAATTGCTCCTATAAGTCTGCTAAATGACTCAAATGTAACGAACTAGCTTGCAATTTGTGATGAGTGAGTGTGTTGCATTAATAAATAGGCCTATGCTAAAACAATAAGTAGCTACAGAAGCAGTTTGTACAGTATGTTATACATTTCTAGATATGAATTCTGAAAGTATATATTTTTTATATGGTGCTTTTTTATTTTTAGCACCTGTCCCCTGAAAGGTCTGTGCACGGTCCTGCACACCACCAGTGTTCAACAAAGGAATAGGGGCCTCGGACTAGCTCCTTTTGTCATTTCCAACAGTTTAAGCTACCTTTTCTTATTGGGCTATTGTCGCTTGGCAGCAGTTCTCAAGCAAAGTGGTGTCAAACCATTTTCCCTGGACTTGTTTGACACAATCAGCCTTTTCAGGAGCATGTCAGCTGTAATTGAGTGAGCAAATGAATGGCTCTATAAAGTGCGCTGCTGCTGCCCTGACGTGCTTCAGGAGAAGCCAGTGTGACATGTTGAGAGCCTGCCTTCAGTGCCTGGTGATAAAGCCCCCTTCAGTCACAATGGCCTGGTGATAATGTCCCCTAGTGTGGGAATGCACGTGTGTTTGCAATTGTGTAAGCCTTTCATCATTCCCCTCTTAAACAGCAGTTTGAGTGATACATGTTTGCCTGCCTGCAGGCAGGACTATATCATTATCAACTTCCCACCACTATTTCAACTAGTTTAATTTGCATTCTATTCCGCTGCCTTCCGATGGGTAATGGCAGGAGCTTCTCCATCATGAACCTCACAGCCATCCTGTCATGGGGATCTGCCACCATATTTGTTATATTGTGTTTATTGTACTTATCAGTTCAGTGCAACCGTGGCATCTTTACCAGTGTTGCAGCCAACTTCATTCGATGCTCTGTGAGCTTTTTTGGCCTTATTTTTTAATACAGCTATGATTACAGAAGAACAAATTACTTACACACTGTAATTCATTTTGTTTGCTTGCTGTCACACACTGATCAATAATCCTCGCACTGAACCTCTTCCCTCAAATGAACATGAATTAAAAATAGGATCACAGAAGAATAACACGTACTCCAGCCAGGCCATCTCATCTCCCATTCCAAACATGTCTAATTAAAACTGGATTTGACAGATTGTCTGAATGCCATTGAAGGGAGAGCCTTTAACAACTCCTCCTTTTGTGCGTTAACCATGAAAACATTTCGTTATGCCCTGACCCTCCTGAGCTGCCTGCCCATGCATGAAAACACTGTTAATCATTTCTCCGCTCTTTGGGGTGGCTGGTGTACCTGCGGAAAATATTTATGTTTATTCAATATCTTTTTAATCACATTTGGTGGGAAACCATTAAGATTGTGCCTGGAAACAAACACGTGCGCACGCACACAACCAATTTGATTTCTTAGAAATGAAAAAGGCGTACCTCGGGCAACTCTCTTGAATTGGACAAAGTTGACTAGTGTTCAGTTATTGAGATGGCTACATCAATACTGCTCATTAATGGCTCACTTGATGTGGTGTGTCTCATTCCTGTTGAGTGGTTGGAGAGCCCATATCTCCCAACCAACCTGCCTGTAACACACTGACTTCACATCTCGGATGCCATTGATTTAAAGCGATAGTTAACCCAGAATATCAGTCTGTCTGCAGGTTTTAGACTAAAAGGGGTCTGTTGTGTCGATCCCACTATATGCCTTCAGAGAAATCCGCAGGCCTCAGTCCCATTTGAATTGGAAAGATTGTCAGCGGCACCATATTATTCCATTTCATTAAATGGTGCCCATCTTTTCCACTGTTTGACTTGAGACTGTTTTTTTAGGTATACGTGAAGGCATCTGTCATTCTTTTATACAGGGGTGGGTGGTGAAGTAGGCCTATCCCTTGAAGCAGGGTGCATGCTTTGGTTTTTGCCCCTGCACTACCCAGGTGATTCAAATAACTAACTCCTCAAACTTTGATTATTTGAATCAGCTGTGTAGTGTTAGGGCATACAGTGAGGGGAAAAAAGTATTTGATCCCCTGCTGATTTTGTACGTTTGCCCACTGACAAAGAAATGATCAGTCTATAATTTGAATGGTAGGTTTATTTGAACAGTGAGAGACAGAATAACAAAACAAAATCCAGAAAAACGCATGTCAAAAATGTTATAAAATGATTTGCATTTTAATGAGGGAAATAAGTATTTGACCCCTCTGCAAAACATGACTTAGTACTTGGTGGCAAAACCCTTGTTGGCAATCACAGAGGTCAGACGTTTCTTGTAGTTGGCCACCAGGTTTGCACACATCTCAGGAGGGATTTTGTCCTACTCCTCTTTGCAGATCTTCTCCAAGTCATTAAGGTTTCGAGGCTGACGTTTGGCAACTCGAACCTTTAGCTCCCTCCACAGATTTTCTATGGGATTAAAGTCTGGAGACTGGCTAGGGCATTCCAGGACCTTAATGTGCTTCTTCTTGAGCCACTCCTTTGTTGCCTTGGCCGTGTGTTTTGGGTCATTGTCATGCTGGAATACCCATCCACGACCCATTTTCAATGCCCTGGCTGAGGGGAGGTTCTCACCCAAGATTTGATGGTACATGGCCCCGTCTATTGTCCCTTTGATGCAGTGAAGTTGTCCTGTCCCCTTAGCAGAAAAACACCCCCAAAGCATAATGTTTCCACCTCCATGTTTGACGGTGGGGATGGTGTTCTTGTGGTCATAGGCAGCATTCCTCCTCCTCCAAACACAGCGAGTTGAGTTGATGCCAAAGAGCTCCATTTTGGTCTCATCTGACCACAACACTTTCACCCAGTGTTCCTCTGAATCATTCAGATGTTCATTGGCAAACTTCAGACGGGCATGTATATGTTCTTTCTAGAGCAGGGGGACCTTGCGGGAGCTGCAGGATTTCAGTCCTTCACGGCGTAGTGTGTTACCAATTGTTTTCTTGGTGACTATGGTCCCAGCTGCCTTGAGATCATTGACAAGATCCTCCTGTGTAGTTCTGGGCTGATTCCTCACCATTCTCATGATCATTACAACTCCACGAGGTGAGATCTTGCATGGAGCCCCAGGCCGAGGGAGATTGACAGTTCTTTTGTTTCTTCCATTTGCGAATAATCGCACCAACTGTTGTCAACTTCTCACCAAGCTGCTTGGCGATGGTCTTGTAGCCCATTCCAGCCTTGTGTAGGTCTACAATCTTGTCCCTGACATCCTTGGAGAGCTCTTTGGTCTTGGCCATGGTGGAGAGTTTGGAGTCTGATTGATTGATTGCTTTTGTGGACAGGTGTCTTTTATTCAGGTAACAAACTGAGATTAGGAGCACTCCCTTTAAGAGTGTGCACCTAATCTCAGCTCGTTACCTGTATAAAAGACACCTGGGAGCCAGAAATCTTTCTTATTGAGAGGGGGTCAAATACTTATTTCCCTCATTAAAAAGCAAATCAATTTATAAAATTTTTGACATGCGTTTTTCTGGATTTTTGTTGTTGTTATTCTGTCTCTCACTGTTGAAATTAACCTACCATTAAATTTATAGACTGATCCTTTCTTTGTCAGTGGGCAAACGTACAAAATCAGCAGGGGATCAAATACTTTTTTCCCCTCACTGTAAACATAAAGGTGTAGTTCGGGAAACCCTGCCTTGAAGTATGCCATGCAGTTAGTTGGCACTATTGTATAGGCTAGGCCTAGGTTAGCCTACATAATTAATGAGACCAATATACTAGGGCTGGACGGTATACCGGTATTGATGCACGGACCGGTTTGGGTATTTACTTTACTTTCTATAACGGTATTACAATGTTTGGTTTGTTAATTGTGATACGCCACTTCATTTTTATAGTTTACTCCACTACTTGAGTCGTCTCTCTCCCTCTCACCTCAACCCCGCCCCCTGTCACTCAAGGAGTGCAGTTGTTGATTGACCATGAGATCATTTGCTGACTGTTCACTCTTCAGTCTGCATGATCAATGCGCAGATGCAACAATATGTTGATGACAACGATGCTGCTTTCCACTTCGCTTCTTAATTTAAATCCACAAATGCACTTTATAATGACACCTAGTTTGTGTATCTTACTGTCTGCAAACAGTTTGTCTTTGCTTAGGAAGTTGTGGCTACAATAAATTGTTAGCCGCTAATTGCTAGTTAGATGAAATGTACTGAGTCAGCGAAAACGTAGCTAGCTAATACAGCCTGATACCTGTGCTGGTGTAGGCCTAAATCAGAGAGGAATAGGCAAAGCATATGTTAACTACATGAAGTAAGATAACATTTTAATGTAACCAAAGATTATAGGGTCCCACTCCCCTGGGAAACACTGACCAACAATTTGGTTCCTACCCTGTCGAAATAACGCCTCCATTGAGAATCTATTAGTATTGTAATTCCTAATTCTATGAACGCCTCCATGTCTTTTTCATTCCTTGTCATTTCAAACAACACTATTATTCAGTGCCCAATATTACATATTAACTATAGAATTTGAATAATCATTCTATTTCTGTGATTCCAACAGTTCACCCAAGTATATTGATCTAAATCGAAATTGCAATATTTGGTTAAAAATAGGGCCTTTTTTTTTTGCACTGCCTTATAAAGTGCAGAAAGCATTCACACTCCTTTTTCCACATTTTGTTGTTACAAAGTGGGATTAAAATTGATTTAAAAAAATTCTCGCAACAATCTACACAATTATTCAATGTCAAAGTGGAAGAAAAGTTCTCACATTTGTAAAAAAATAAATATTTTTTTACAAATTATCTTGACTAGATAAGTATTTAACCCCCTGAGTCAGTACATGTTAGAATCACCTTTGGCAGCGAGTCTTTCTGGGTAAGTCTCAGCACTTTCCACATGGATTGTGCAACATATGCCTGTTATTTTTTTTAATTCTTCAAGTTCTGTCCAATTAGTTTGTTGATCATTGCTAGACAACCAATTTCAGGTCTTGCCATAGATTTTTAAGCAGATTTAAGTCAAAACTGTAACTCAACCATGCAAGAACATTCACTGTCTTCTTGGTAAGCAACTCCAGTATATATTTGGCCTTGTGTTTTAGGTTATTGTCCTGCTGAAAGGTGAGTTCATCTCCCAGGGTCTGGTGGAATGCAGACTGAACCAGGTTTTTCTCTAGGATTTTGCTTGTGCTTAGATCCATTCCGTTTATTTTTTATGCTGAAACTCCCCAGATGTTAATGATTACAAGCATACCCATAACATGATGCAGCCACCACTATGTTTGAAAATATGGAGAGTGGTACTCAGTAATTTGTTGTATTGGATTTGCCCCAAACATAACACTTTGTATTCGAGAGAAAAGGTTAGTTGCTATGCCACATTTTTTGTAGTATTGCTTTAGTGCCTTGCTGCAAACAGTGTGCGTGTTTTGGAATATTTTTAGTCTCTACAGGCTTCCTTATCACTTTTATTTAGATTAGTATTAAAGAGTGACTACAATATTGTTGATCCATCCTCAGTTTTCTCCTATCACAGGCATTAAACAAACTGTTTTAAAGTCACCATTGGCCTCATACTGAATTCCCTGACGGGTTTCCTTCCTCTCCAGCAACTGAGTTAGGAAGGATGCCTGTATCTTTGAAGTGACTGGGTGTATTGATACACCATCCAAAGTGTAATGAATAACTAGCTCAAAGGGATATTCACCGTCTTTTTTATTTTTGCCCTTTGCGAGGCATTAGAAAACCTCCCTGGTCTTTGTGGTTGAATCTGTGTTTGAAATTCACTGCTCGACTGAGGAACCTTACAATTATCTGTATGTGTGGGGTACAGAGATGAGGTAGTCATTCACAAATCATGTTAAACACTTATTGCTCACTGTGAGTCCATTCAACTTAGTATATGATTTGTTCAGCAAATGTTTACTCCTGAACTTATTTAGGCTTGCCATAACAAAGGGGTTGAATACTCAAGACATTTCAGCTTTTCATTTTTTATTATTTTGTAAAAATATCAAAAAACATAGTTCCACTTCATCATTATGGCGTATTGTGTGTAGGCCAGTGACATAGTCTAAATACAATCCATTTAAAATTCAGGCCCTAACACAACAAAGTGTGGAAAAAGTCCAGGCGTGTGAATATTCTGAAGGCACTGTACTTGAGGTGATGCCAGGTTTCCAGAGACTGAGGAGGATTCTCCAGGATATTTGAAAGTAATGAGAGAACAGTTGCGATTTTAGCATGTAAATCTTGGTGGGGCAAAAAAAAAAAATGTGGGATGCATGTCAGCAAAGCCACTACACTAAACAAAACATTAATTGCACTATAACGGTGACAAACGGTGCCCACAAACTGTTAGGGCCTACATAAAGCTGTCCGAACACTGGAGCCCCAACACCTTATCACTGTTACACCTGGCTTTCATCGGAGCCTTGTCTGGCAGCAAAACAGTTCATTCAGCCTCATTTACTGCCTTTTAAAAAACAGATCTGATATGGCTGACTTGCTTAAACAAATGTGGTTTCTATTGGCAATCGAGATGTACAAACTATGGCATAAGGGGACGACAAGCGGATTAGAGGGAATCCATAATTTTGATTAAGACATTAATGAGCAAGCGACAACAGACGTAGTCAATATAAGTATTTGTTCAGCACTTTTGAAATGTACAGTTTCTTTGCAAAGCTTGCAGTTAGCCACTGATTCCTTCCAAACGTCTCATTTCCAACTTGTGTAATCTTTTTGGCCGATGAGTACTGATACGTTTTTATATATTATTTCTCTTCATTATTTCTCTTCGTATGACAAGGATTAAAAAGCATTTGCCAGTAGATTGTCCACTTGATTCATGATGATGACTGCTAGGTAACATTTTTTGAAAGTTAGATGTTGACATGATCAGTCCAATCAAAGCTACTGTAGATATAACGTGATTTGAAGTTGTTTTATCTGTGGCCAATGACCTTGAGCCTTCTTGGATGGACACTTCTTATCGACGTCTATGGCAGAACCCAAGGACTCACATTTTTTATGTCTACCCTTACTAAATGTGGGTGACGTCCCCATGAGTGACAGTACACTGAGCCAATCACGGTGCAATGCTGAGCTAATCACCGTGCAATGTTCCTATTTTCTGCTGGCCTGCCCCTCCACCACAGAAAGCACTGAGCTAGGCTGAAACACCTGCGTTTTGGAGCTGCTTTACTCAAGAAAACCAAAAAGAGACAATGTTTGTATGCGGCTTTATTAACTCAATTATATATAATTTTTTACATTGTTTGCAAATTGATTATGTGCCGCGTATTAATGCCAAAATAACAGGCAAGACGGGCCTATCAATGTCATGTCAGTTGTTTGACTAGGCATGTGCAGGCCTCTGTCCTCGTGCATTATACGGTTATTTTCAACACAGCTAAGGGCAGTCACAAAGTTAAGGGACAGTTTCCTTGAATGTCATTGCTTTCAGATGACAATGAAAAGAATCAGAAAAACCTCCTTTATTGTTTTCATTCTTTCATTACTACTTGTCTTTCTCTGCCATCCCTCACTGTTGCCGGGGTAACGCTGGCGGGAGTGGAGGCGTGCCGCGGCATAGCTGAAGTGTGGTTTCCCCCCATGCCCTGAGACAAGATTACTGCCCCATTTAGAGGAGATGGCTGAATGCTAGGGAAGGGCCAGGCACAATATCCCCAAGCTTCCAGAAATGATTTGGTCTGTTATAATACCCTACCTGTAGAATCAATTCAAATCCAACCTTATGTAGGCCTTCTGAACATGAATGCATAGGGTTTTGCCAGCTGAACATGCAGGTTTCTCAGTGCATTAAAAGTACTGATAAGAAAGTGAGGATGAAGTTTTCATGATGTCAGATCATGTAACAGAAGTCCACAGCATGGCCTTAATATACACTGCTAAAAAAAATAAAGGGAACACTTAAACAACACAATGTAACTCCAAGTCAATCACACTTCTGTGAAATGAAACTGTCCACTTAGGAAGCAACAATGATTGACAATAAATTTCACATGCTGTTGTGCAAATGGAATAGACAACAGGTGGAAATTATAGGCAATTAGCAAGACACCCCCAATAAAGGAGTGGTTCTGCAGGTGGTGACCACAGACCACTTCTCAGTTCCTATGCTTCCTGGCTGATGTTTTGGTCACTTTTGAATGCTGGCGGTGCTTTCACTCTAGTGGTAGCATGAGATGGAGTCTACAACTCACACAAGTGGCTCAGGTAGTGCAGCTCATCCAGGATGGCACATCAATGCGAGTTGTGGCAAGAAGGTTTGCTGTGTCTGTCAGCGTAGTGTCCAGAGCATGGAGGCGCTACCAGGAGACAGGCCAGTACATCAGGAGACGTGGAGGAGGCCGTAGGAGGGCAACAACCCAGCAGCAGGCCCGCTACCTCCGCCTTTGTGCAAGGAGGAGCAGGAGAAGCACTGCCAGAGCCCTGCAAAATGACCTCCAGCAGGCCACAAATGTGCATGTGTCTGCTCAAACGGTCAGAAACAAGACTCCATGAGGGTGGTATGAGGGCCCGACGTCCACAGGTGGGGGTTGTGCTTACAGCCCAACACTGTGCAGGTCGTTTGGCATTTGCTGGTGCGGTTGGCCCTGGGTTCCTCCTAATGCAAGACAATGCTAGACCTCATGTGGCTGGAGTGTGTCAGCAGTTCCTGCAAGAGGAAGGCATTGATGCTATGGACTGGCCCGCCCGTTCCCCAGACCTGAATCCAATTGAGCACATCTGGGACATCATGTCTCACTCCATCCACCAACGCCACGTTGCACCACAGACTGTCCAGGAGTTGGCGGATGCTTTAGTCCAGGTCTGGGAGGAGATCCCTCAGGAGACCATCCGCCACCTCATCAGGAGCATGCCCAGGCGTTGTAGGGAGGTCATACAGGCACGTGGAGGCCACACACACACAACTGAGCCTCATTTTGATTTGTTTTAAGGACATTACATCAGAGTTGGATCAGCCTGTAGTGTGGTTTTCCACTTTAATTTTGAGTGTGACTCCAAGTCCAGGGGGGGCAGGACAGAGTTTGGGAAACCCTGGGCAAGTACACTATTGTTTTTGCATGGGTTGCTTGGTGCTCTGCCTAAAGGAGTGCACTATAGGAAATGAGGTGCCATTTCAGACTTTACATTTAAGTCATTTAGCAGACGCTCTTATCCAGAGCGACTTGTACACTAATATAAGCCTTCTGATTTAGAATGGTCTACCTAGCTAGCTGGGCTACCTCAACCTCCCTAGCCTTGGTAATGCTCTGCAGGCAGGTGTGATATGTCCGGATTACCACAGGAGCTGCTTTGTAAATGAGGTCACCCTCTGCATTAGTCTTCCCCAGGGTACAGTACTGTAAAGTCCTGTGGCTGCCATACCCTGCCTAGTAACACACTGGCTGTATTTCATTCCAGATAGGTTTTTCTTCTTGCTTGCTCAACGTTTCCGAGATGGTCGTGCCATGTTATTGTTGAAATAGTGGTGAAGAGACACTTGACGTGCACATGACGCAGAGCTGTAGTCGTGACTCACTGTTGTGCCCGGCCTGACCCCCTGAGGTTACAGGAAGACAGAATTTACAGCGCTCGTTACACACCATGTTGGCCTTCTGCTTTATGGGCTTGAAGTACATGTCTGTCGGTCGTAAATCTCCTGTATCTTCACATCCCGACTCACCCGACCCCTGGGACTGTGTCTAGGACATGTTGGGGATGGGAGAGAAGGGACAGTGTTACACTGGTTCACCTGTAGGTGGTGTTTGATCATCCTAATGTAACCTAGCTGATGTTCTGGTCTTCAGGGAGTATTTTCCAACACTGCAATCATAGAGGCTTATTTACCCAGCTGGTCTAATGTTCCTGGATATTCTCAGATATTTTATAGGCCCTATATCTCAAAATATAGCCTAGTTCAGGTAGCCTTTGTCTAGCTGAAATCACAGGTGGGCCAAAAATTGCCATGTTTTAGACCTAACTCGGCTGCCAATACACTCAACCTAGGCCTACCTACAGCCTAATCACAAACACATTTGACTCTCTGTAGAGACAAGTTGGGGGTTTATCACTGTATCCTGATATTAGACTGTTGTAGCAGATCAGAGGAGGCTGTAGATCTCCCAGGTTCTTTCAGGGCCCTCCCATGAAGAAATGAAGAAATGAAGCAAAATGGATAATAAAATGTATTTTATACACTGCTCAATTCATGGAATCACCAGGAGATGAAAGGTCTGTGTGCTTTAGCCAGGCCTGACATATTTATTGGCCTGTGTGTCATGGTTAGGCCTGGCTACCTGCCTCGCTCCAAAAGGTATGCGGCTACTAACCATTAGTAGGCCTAGATATTATTTTAACCATCATTTGGTCAAATTTATTTGACCTACTTTAGTGAATGTGAATGTACTTAAGTCACTTTATCCTTACCTACAGTATATGTACATAGCTACCTCATACCCCTGCACATTGACTTGGTACTGATACCCCTGCATATAGCCATGTTATTACTCCATACCCCTGCACATTGACTTGGTACTGGTACTCCCTGCATATAGCCATGTTATTACCTCATACCCCTGCACATTGACTTGGTACTGGTGCTCCCTGCATATAGCCATGTTTTTACCTCATACCCCTGCACATTGACTTGGTACTGGTACTCCCTGCATATAGCCATGTTATTACCTCATACCCCTACACATTGACTTGGTACTGGTGCTCCCTGCATATAGCCATGTTATTACCTCATACCCCTGCACATTGACTTGGTACTGATACCCCTGCATATAGCCATGTTATTACTCCATACCCCTGCACATTGACTTGGTACTGGTACTCCCTGCATATAGCCATGTTATTACCTCATACCCCTGCACATTGACTTGGTACTGGTGCTCCCTGCATATAGCCATGTTTTTACCTCATACCCCTACACATTGACTTGGTACTGATACCCCTGCACATTGACTTGGTACTGGTGCTCCCTGCATATAGCCATGTTATTACCTCATACCCCTGCACATTGACTTGGTACTGGTGCTCCCTGCATATAGCCATGTTATTACCTCATACCCCTGCACATTGACTTGGTACTGATACCCCTGCACATTGACTTGGTACTGGTGCTCCCTGCATATAGCCATGTTATTACCTCATACCCCTGCACATTGACTTGGTACTGGTACTCCCTACATATAGCCATGTTATTACCTCATACCCCTGCACATTGACTTGGTACTGATGCTCCCTGCATATAGCCATGTTATTACCTCATACCCCTACACATTGACTTGGTACTGATACCCCTGCACATTGACTTGGTACTGGTGCTCCCTGCATATAGCCATGTTATTACCTCATACCCCTGCACATTGACTTGGTACTGGTACTCCCTACATATAGCCATGTTATTACCTCATACCCCTGCACATTGACTTGGTACTGGTACTCCCTACATATAGCCATGCTATTACCTCATACCCCTGCACATTGACTTGGTACTGGTACTCCCTGCATATAGCCATGTTATTACCTCATACCCCTGCACATTGACTTGGTACTGGTACTCCCTACATATAGCCATGTTATTACCTCATGCCCCTGCACATTGACTTGGTACTGGTACTCCCTACATATAGCCATGTTATTACCTCATACCCCTGCATATTGACTTGGTACTGGTGCTCCCTGCATATAGCCATGTTATTACCTCATACCCCTGCACATTGACTTGGTACTGGTACTCCCTGCATATAGCCATGTTATTACCTCATACCCCTGCACATTGACTTGGTACTGGTGCTCCCTGCATATAGCCATGTTATTACCTCATACCCCTGCACATTGACTTGGTACTGGTACTCCCTGCATATAGCCATGTTATTACCTCGTCCCCTGCACATTGACTTGGTACTGGTGCTCCCTGCATATAGCCATGTTATTACTCCATACCACTGCACATTGACTTGGTACTGGTGCTCCCTGCATATAGCCATGTTATTACCTCATACCCCTGCACATTGACTTGGTACTGGTGCTCCCTGCATATAGCCATGTTATTACTCCATACCCCTGCACATTGACTTGGTACTGGTGCTCCCTGCATATAGCCATGTTATTACCTCATTCCCCTGCATATTGACTTGGTACTGGTGCTCCCTGCATATAGCCATGTTATTGTTATTCACTGTGCAGTTATTCCTTGTGTTACTAAATGTTTAATTTGTTACTTTTTATTTTTAACACTGCATTGAAGGACCCGTACGCAAGCATTTCACTGTTAGTCTACACCTGTTGTTTACGAAGCATGTGACAAATAAAATTGGATTTGATGTCCTATTGAGAGCCTGACAACTAACCTGCCTTGTTGCTAAGCTACATATTGTAAACTAAGTATAGGTTCAGATATGGAACCATATTTCTTGTCCAGTTTGAATCCCTGTAATAAATCATATACAACAGGCTGCTAATTGTTATGAATAAATGAAAATGATGAATAAGCAGACCTTCAAATCCCTCCTCACAACTTCACCTGGCCATGCACATCTTCTCTACACCAGCTCTAGTTACAACTTCACCTGGCCATGCACATCTTCTCTACACCAGCTCTAGTTACAACTTCACCTGGCCATGCACATCTTCTCTACACCAGCTCTAGTCACAACTTCACCTGGCCATGCACATCTTCTCTACACCAGCTCTAGTTACAACTTCACCTGGCCATGCACATCTTCTCTATACCAGCTCTAGTTACAACTTCACCTGGCCATGCACATCTTCTCTATACCAGCTCTAGAGTCACAACTGGTTTTGTGGAGGAACCCTCCTTCTTTCTTAACATTCACATCAATAAACAAGCTAGTGTATGCTGATGTCGCTCATTACAGTTCTCACACAGCCCCATCATTTAGTCTTAGCCCCGTGCTACACGTCTGTTTACGAGCAGCTAATAACATTGCACTAAATTATTCATTGGTGGGAGGCTTAGCTTTATCAATCCCGCTGAATTAATTTGACCCTTTTCCCCACCCATAAAGCACGTGAACATTGAACCATATCCACGAGGGGATTAAGTCATTACGGCAAAATAATTGAAAACTATTTAGAAAGGGGTCTGGAATGTACGTTGTGCCCAGTTTCTAATCCTCCACAGCTGTCGACATGTTAGGGGGATTTGGGACAAGGATCAATCAAACACTCACTGTCATATTGGCAGTGTCTTCTCAGTGGTGCGTCATGGTCTCTTTGTGCTCCAGGGACTAAGGACTTGACAAAGCGTAGCCCTACACCAGTTGTTTCATCCTCCAGAGGGGATGTGCTTTTTAATGCTCCTTTTCTACAAGCGTTAAGGCTTTTTAACACCATGCCCCTTTTGTGTTTTCAGGCAAGTTGGGTCAACGGGGCAAATGGTTATAATGTGGGTGAAGTGCACCAGAGTACTCCATAAACGCTTGGCTGACCCCGGCCCTACTGCTCCCTCAGGATGCTCATCCTGTCTCTTCCCTGTTCCTTTCCTACCGTGGCGTGGTCTAGCTAGCCTCATAGCTTGGCTGGTGCTCTGTGGGAGAAGCAGATTCTAGTATGGACAGTAGAGTACAGGCCAAGCTAAAGAGAGGCTGGGTTACAGTTGATGGTAATGCGCCCACATCCAGCAGACTGTGCAGGCTCTAGGCTATTAGACCATGTGACCTGACATGGAAAAACTCCAGGGCCTGGCTTAAAGATATCCTTTGAAAAGACGAAACTCTAAAATCATCTATGCAGCACCCTTCTGCCCCACAGGGGTGGAGTATCCATTTCAACGCAGCACCCTTCCGCCTCACGGGGGTGGAGTATCAGTTTCAACGCAGCACCCTTCTGCCCCACGGGGGTGGAGTATCAGTTTCAACGCAGCACCCTTCCGCCTCACGGGGGTGGAGTATCCGTTTCAACGCAGCACCCTTCTGCCCCACGGGGGTGTAGTATCCGTTTCAACGCAGCACCCTTCCGCCCCACGGGGGTGGAGTATCAGTTTCAACGCAGCACCCTTCCGCCCCACGGGGGTGGAGTATCCGTTTCAACGCAGCACCCTTCTGCCCCACGGGGGTGGAGTATCCGTTTCAACGCAGCACCCTTCCGCCCCACGGGGGTGGAGTATCAGTTTCAACGCAGCACCCTTCCGCCCCACGGGGGTGGAGTATCCGTTTCAACGCAGCACCCTTCCGCCCCACGGGGGTGGAGTATCAGTTTCAACGCAGCACCCTTCCGCCCCACGGGGGTGGAGTATCAGTTTCAACGCAGCACCCTTCCGCCCCACGGGGGTGGAGTATCCGTTTCAACGCAGCACCCTTCCGCCCCACGGGGGTGGAGCATCAGTTTCAACGCAGCACCCTTCCGCCCCACGGGGGTGGAGTATCCGTTTCAACGCAGCACCCTTCCGCCCCACGGGGGTGGAGTATGTTTCAACGCAGCACCCTTCCGCCCCACGGGGGTGGAGTATCCGTTTCAACGCAGCACCCTTCTGCCCCACGGGGGTGGAGTATCCGTTTCAACGCAGCACCCTTCCGCCCCACGGGGGTGGAGTATCCGTTTCAACGCAGCACCCTTCCGCCCTACGGGGGTGGAGTTGACCAGTTGCGTATGGTTTGAGCGTAGATGTTAATGGACCTTTGTGCCTAATTTCTGTGCACTCTCCACAGCCTGTGACCAGTTGTCAGAGCTGTCTAGGTGGTCTCTGCCAGGCTGTTTTCCACTGAATCGTTTCAATCATGACAGGAGTAAAGACCTCTCCTCTTCTCTCACCTCTCCTCAGGCTGGCCATCCCAGTGCCTCAGGCATCCATGGACATATGACCTGACCAGTTCTGAACCTCCTCTGTCCTTCTAAGAGAATACCTACTCATGCTGTTTAACAAGTTGTTAATGAGCATCTTTAACCCAGCATGTATTCCTATGTGATGACATGGTAATATTATTATTTTTCTTAAATAAGACATGGGGACATTGAATGACAATTGGTGCATAAGATGAGTAGCTAGATGGAAACACAGGGCAATAGGCTGAAACGTGGCTAAAACCCAGATACAGAAAATAACTAGTGTAAAGAATCAAATAAAAACTCAATTACGACAACACAAAGAAAACAAAAACAGCCAATATACAGGAAAGGACAAAATGGTAGGAAATTAAAAAACTAAAATCTCACATTCATTATTAATGCATTGAGAATGGCGAATGGGCTTGTAGAATGCCAAGGCTAGGTCTCGCTAAATGTCATCAGAAGTTCAAATTAAATTGTCTGTACCGCCGAATACCCGAGGCCCTTGCCCCTTTGTCCTCTCCACGTAGCTTACATCCTTGGAAATGTTCTCTGAACACATTTGCACATACTGTAGGCTGCACCATGGTTTAAAGTGGCTTCCTCTCCTCGTCTTCTCCATCTGACAATTTGAGGGTTGAAAGTATTGTTGGTAGTGTCTACTTGGAATTCGCATGAGTGGAAATGACGGCAAGGAGACAGGAAAATGAGAGGAAACTACTTGAGATGCACACCTGGAGTTTGATAAATTCTTAGGCAGGATGCTCTGAATAACAACCAATAAGATCCTCTCTTCAAACAAAAGTGCTCAACTCCAACTTCTTCTAACAAACTATTCTCCCAATTAAACATCTGATTTATTGTGATAGAAAACACCAAAGAAATTCACTAGAATGGGTGAGCTGGTATTTGCAGTCGTATTTCCAAAACAAGTTTGGTTTTGTGATGTTTCAAGTCCAGTCTGAGGATTTAATTCACCTCAGAGCTGGGGTATTTTCAGGGTAAACTGTAAAGACTGTCAACCGGAGGGAAGTTTCTGCCTGAAAACATCTGCAAATGTTGGTTTTGGCTCCCATGAGCCGTTTCGCAAAACTGAGACTACTGTATGTAAGGCGCTTTATCTCGCTAACACCCTTCTCTTGCGACACAAAACACTCTTTTAGTTCATGTCCAAGGCACTTAGGGCTTGCTTTCATTATTTCTGCTACCTGTTAACTCGCTCTTCTTCTGGTTCTAGTGAATGCTCGTGAGTTCAACTCGGTGCTGGCTTTTTGACTTGAAGGTTGATTTCAAGTCTGTATATTTGGCATGCTGTGATGATTAGTCTACTGTTATAAGGATTCAGCAGCCCACAAGTGTGAGGACTTTTTGAGTGAGCACTTCTTGACTTGACAAGGTTTCCCAGTACAACTGCTTTCATTCTTGCTCTCTCTCTCTCTCTCTCTCTCTCTCTCTCTCTCTCAGCCTAACCCTTTCACCAGTTATGGTAAAAAGTATGACGTGTACGGGGAATGCAAACCTAGCCTATATATTGGGCTACATTTTGTTGGTTTGTTACGTAGTGGACTTTCTTGAGGTCGATTCAGTGCTGACCTGGACGTCAAGGTTGCCCTGTCGTGCTAGCCCCATTTTTCCATTGAATCTCACCAATGGATGTTTGTTTATGGAAACATGGCATCCGCACTGGGCTTGACTACTCTTTTGAATATCTCTTTTCCTCTCCAGTAGTTCTCTCTCTGTAGCTTTCCTTCCATTCAGTGCCTCTGGTGTTTGGACAAGTGTTTTCACTAAACACTTTATTTTCCCTCACTCCACATGTCACTGCTTCTCCAAACAGTGGGTTATGATCAATTCCCTGATTAGCATGGAATAAGAGAATGTTCTTGTTTTTGTCCAGTTTAAACGCAATTCGATTTCCTGTCCATTTTTCTCTCTCGAGCGAACGGCCCTTTTTCCAGTCATACTTTGGCAGTGGATGTCTTTTTAAATTCCACATCTGAAATCACCACTTGGTGTGTCTCAGTTACTTTTTGACCTGTTTGACCTGTTTATCTCAATGCCTGACCTTTACTCAGGTCAGGGGTCATTATTTCTCATATTGGAGACCCACATGGTTTGTTTGCAGGCATTTCTTATTTTCCTCTAACCCAGTTCTAATATACCTCATTCAACTAGGCTTGAATATTCACTACATTGGTGTTAGAATGGCGTCTGATATGGTATGTTAATACTGAGCTGGAACAAAAATCCTGTACACCTTGTTGCTTTCTCCAGAACTGGGAGAACACTGCCTTAGGGACTACAATAACAGCCGTGTCTGCAAACAAAGATGTCCAGCCTGTGATGCCTTAGCAGGGGAAACTAAAAGGGAAGTGGACTTGTCTCATCCTTAAAACATCCCTGGTTAATAAATACCTGCATCAAACTTAAAGCGTCAATCAGCAGTTGAAACGATAACAAAGCGTTTGCTAAAAAGCTGAGGGATAGGGCTGGAGAAATGGAACCACTCTCAAATTCATACACAGTGCTATGGATGCAAGGACTGACCATCCATGATATTAAAATAATAGTTTTAACCATGTTTTGAGGTTATACAGTGTTTTTTTTGTTTTTACATTTACTTTGTTTACAAACATTGGAGTAAAGCTTATTTTGGGTTATGATGTGGTAGGACAGTTGAACTAAGCTCCTGAGGCATTTCTACGTTATATTCTTTAAGAATCAGTGGGTCCATATTATAGCTACTACAGCTTGCCTCTAAGGCCAAAACCATGAACTTTTCCTCCTGGATGGAACAGTTAGATTTGGGTCGGGATCTTGTTATTAAAGCTCTCTTGGCTGACCGGATGAAAAGGGAGGGGCACGTCGTTCACTCACTCCTCTGTTTCTGTGTTTATTTCTTGGTTACACTATTTTCCTCACTCACCTTCTTGTTCTCTCTAGCTGCCTCTCTCAAACACACAAACGTTGTAATTTGAACTATCGTGGGGCCGTGACTGGTGTCCTGTAATATAGGTATCTTATTGATACCGGCTCAGTTTCCTGCTGTAGGCAGTTAGCTGCCTAGTGATTGCAACATTGGAACTATCCGATGTGAATAGATGACAACGATGTTTAGTTTCCAAGTGCTACTGAATAAGCTCAACTGAAATGCACCAATTACACATGATCCACAATGCACCAATTACACATGATCCACATTAATCTACTATATCAATCCATTCCAAATCTTTATACTATACATGACACGGCCGGCATATGTTGATCTGGCCTAGGACGGCAGCAGAACTGCTAGGACCAGGCCTGACTAAGACAATTTGCCTCTAATTTACTTGCGTTTGCAGCGGACCTTTGCCTGCTCAAAGTGAGCCGCTGCTGTTGGGAAGTCCAAACTGTCCTACTCCTTGGAGTAGCTTAATGTGCATCAGCCTCGTTATGGTGTCTTTGAGAAGGAGCGATCTGGAAGCCATCGGCCTCGTTACTGTGTCTTTTGAGAGAGCGCGCTCTGGAAGCCATCTTTACTCTGTTTTGGAGAAAGAATCCCCTCTCGGGCTCAGTGAAACGGGCATAATCAACACAATCTGGGAAAATGTTGCCCAGTCGGGGTGTACTTAGCTGGTCCCTTATGGGAACCTCACATCTTTTGCGTGAGTGAAAATAGAAACACGTGAATTTCCCAGCAGCCTGAGGATTCATTAACCCATGCAGTATATGTACCTTTGAAGTTAGAGCACGTCGACTGGCATTTCCATCAATTTATGAAAAGCATTAGGCATTGGGCCGGCAGCATTGGGCCAGCAACATTTTGGCTGACATTATCGGCTTTTCATTTATTTTTGGGGGCCAAAAGCCAGCATTTACTGACTAACAGAAACCCTGGCGCACACCCTCAAACACACACACCCAATCACACACCTCCTTCAACCCTCCGCCTCCTTAGCTGGGCCTAATTGTACAGCGTAATTTCATGGGTAAATTTACATGCACCTACTCACCTTCCACATATTTAGCCATGCCTAACTGTAAGGCGTGTTGCGTGTTACATCTTAGCTTGTGGAGAGTTGTGTAAGCCTTTGATTCACCCCCATGCATTCCACACTTTCTTGGAGTTCTCAGAGTTCATTCTAAAAGGCCCAACAAAGCAGAACGTGACGTTGAGGGCAGTCTCAGGGAACACCATGTACAGTACTCCCTTCCTCTCTGCCTTGCCTGCCTTTGTACACACACACACACACACACACACGGGGTTCACAGCTGTTTTGTCTCCCCGGGAACTTTCGCCTTCAAAGGGGACTAGCCTTTCGAAACCTTTGTAAGGCCTAGCCTTTAGGTCACGTATCAAATGTGTTTCCATTTTGTCGGCAGACTTCACCGCATACCTGACACACAGCTCCTCGAAGATCGGGTTCCCTGAGGTTTGCTCTCGCCATGGGAAAGCCTGCCAAGAGTGGAGGAGGAGGAGTAGTGGGAGAATGAAATATAGGGCTGTCCTCTCGCTCCCTCTGTCCTCCACCCATCCATCCCTTATTTTTATCTCAATGCTCTAGCTTGAGGTTTTATAGGGCAGAACTGATGCCTGAAGTGTGTGTGTGTCAGTGTACCAGGCAGACAGCTGCCCCGGCCGCAGCACTGGCAGACAGGCTTTAGTGACAAATGATCCTCTCCTATTCGGCCTGCTGACTCCCACTACGGGCCTAGAGACTAAGCTATATAGCAACGTAGCTGAGCTATATACATACGTGTATATATAAGTATAGCTCTGTACACAAGTCTGGATTTAACTACACAGCTCTCCTTTCACTGTGTAAACTCATCTCAACTCTAACTGATGTGCTGATAAGAGTAGATGTTTCATGTCAGTTGCATTTGAAGGGTTAAGTATATCATGATGTCATCAATGTTATTTCATGACATCCTCTGTAGCTCAATTGGCAGAGCATGGTGCTTGCTACTACAAGATAGTGGGTTCAATTCCTGGGACCACCCATACATAAAATGTATGCCAGAATGACTAAGTCGCGTCAGGCTAAAAGCCTCTGCTAAATGGCATGTATTATTATATTGCATTGTTTACGTATTACATTATAAACTTTCTGTTATGGCGTGTTGTTGTACAGGGATGTCATGTTGGGTTAGATAGGAGATATCGTCTCCTTGTTGTACAGGGATGTTAGATAGGAGGAGATATCGTCTCCTTGTTGTACAGGGATGTTAGATAGGAGGAGGTATCGTCTCCTTGTACAGGGATGTTAGATAGGAGGAGGTATCGTCTCCTTGTTGTACAGGGATGTTAGATAGGAGGAGGTATCGTCTCCTTGTTGTACAGGG
This sequence comes from Salmo trutta, assembly GCF_901001165.1. Classification (NCBI taxonomy): domain Eukaryota; kingdom Metazoa; phylum Chordata; class Actinopteri; order Salmoniformes; family Salmonidae; genus Salmo; species Salmo trutta. The sequence continues at coordinate 9,752,581 of NC_042985.1, forward strand.
ATGTTAGATGGGAGGAGGTATCGTCTCCTTGTTGTACAGGGATGTTAGATAGGAGGAGGTATCGTCTCCTTGTTGTACAGGGATGTTAGATAGGAGGAGGTATCGTCTCCTTGTTGTACAGGGATGTTAGATGGGAGGAGGTTTCGTCTCCTTGTTGTACAGGGATGTTAGATGGGAGGAGGTATCGTCTCCTTGTTGTACAGGGATGTCAGATGGGAGGAGGTATCGTCTCCTTGTTGTACAGGGATGTCAGATGGGAGGAGGTATCGTCTCCTTGTTGTACAGGGATGTTAGATGGGAGGAGGTATCGTCTCCTTGTTGTACAGGGATGTTAGATAGGAGGAGGTATCGTCTCCTTGTTGTACAGGGATGTTAGATGGGAGGAGGTATCGTCTCCTTGTTGTACAGGGATGTTAGATGGGAGGAGGTATCGTCTCCTTGTTGTACAGGGATGTTAGATGGGAGGAGGTATCGTCTCCTTGTTGTACAGGGATGTTAGATAGGAGGAGGTATCGTCTCCTTGTTGTACAGGGATGTTAGATAGGAGGAGGTATCGTCTCCTTGTTGTACAGGGATGTTAGATAGGAGGAGGTATCGTCTCCTTGTTGTACAGGGATGTTAGATAGGAGGAGGTATCGTCTCCTTGTTGTACAGGGATGTCAGATAGGAGGAGGTATCGTCTCCTTGTTGTACAGGGATGTCAGATGGGAGGAGGTATCGTCTCCTTGTTGTACAGGGATGTCAGATGGGAGGAGGTATCGTCTCCTTGTTGTACAGGGATGTTAGATGGGAGGAGGTATCGTCTCCTTGTTGTCAGGGATGTCAGATGGGAGGAGGTATCGTCTCCTTGTTGTCAGGGATGTCAGATGGGAGGAGGTATCGTCTCCTTGTTGTACAGGGATGTTAGATGGGAGGAGGTATCGTCTCCTTGTTGTACAGGGATGTTAGATGGGAGGAGGTTTCGTCTCCTTGTTGTACAGGGATGTTAGATGGGAGGAGGTATCGTCTCCTTGTTGTACAGGGATGTTAGATGGGAGGAGGTATCGTCTCCTTGTTGTCAGGGATGTCAGATGGGAGGAGGTATCGTCTCCTTGTTGTACAGGGATGTTAGATAGGAGGAGGTATCGTCTCCTTGTTGTACAGGGATGTTAGATAGGAGGAGGTATCGTCTCCTTGTTGTACAGGGATGTTAGATAGGAGGAGGTATCGTCTCCTTGTTGTACAGGGATGTCAGATAGGAGGAGGTATCGTCTCCTTGTTGTACAGGGATGTCAGATAGGAGGAGGTATCGTCTCCTTGTTGTACAGGGATGTCAGATGGGAGGAGGTATTGTCTCCTTGTTGTACAGGGATGTCAGATGGGAGGAGGTATCGTCTCCTTGTTGTACAGGGATGTTAGATGGGAGGAGGTATCGTCTCCTTGTTGTCAGGGATGTCAGATGGGAGGAGGTATCGTCTCCTTGTTGTACAGGGATGTTAGATGGGAGGAGGTATCGTCTCCTTGTTGTACAGGGATGTTAGATGGGAGGAGGTTTCGTCTCCTTGTTGTACAGGGATGTTAGATGGGAGGAGGTATCGTCTCCTTGTTGTACAGGGATGTTAGATAGGAGGAGGTATCGTCTCCTTGTTGTACAGGGATGTTAGATAGGAGGAGGTTTCGTCTCCTTGTTGTACAGGGATGTTAGATAGGAGGAGGTATCGTCTCCTTCTTGTACAGGGATGTCAGATAGGAGGTTTCGTCTCCTTGTTGTACAGGGATGTCAGATAGGAGGAGGTATCGTCTCCTTGTTGTACAGGGATGTTAGATAGGAGGAGGTATCGTCTCCTTGTTGTACAGGGATGTCAGATAGGAGGAGGTATCGTCTCCTTGTTGTACAGGGATGTCAGATAGGAGGAGGTTTCGTCTCCTTGTTGTACAGGGATGTCAGATAGGAGGAGGTATCGTCTCCTTGTTGTACAGGGATGTCAGATAGGAGGAGGTTTCGTCTCCTTGTTGTACAGGGATGTCAGATAGGAGGAGGTATCGTCTCCTTGTTGTACAGGGATGTCAGATAGGAGGAGGTTTCGTCTCCTTGTTGTACAGGGATGTCAGATAGGAGGAGGTTTCGTCTCCTTGTTGTACAGGGATGTCATGTTGGGTCAGGTATCTCCTAGGAGGATGATTGTAGTAGTCTGGGTCTGATCGATTCACCTTCATTTGTTTCTTTACTTTTTTTATCATCCCCTTTCCTTCATCTCCTTGTCCACAACTATTGGTCTGTCTATCCCCCATCTTCTCTCTCTCGCCTAACCCCTCTCTCTCTCTCTCTCTCTCTCTCGCCTAACCTCCTTCCTCTCCAGGTATGGAGTGACCCCAGAGAACATCATCCTGTACGGCCAGAGCATCGGCACGGTACCCACGGTGGATCTGGCGGCGCGCTACGAGTGTGCTGCCGTCATCCTGCACTCACCTCTTATGTCCGGCCTGAGAGTGGCCTTCCCTGACACGCGCAAGACCTACTGCTTCGACGCCTTCCCCAGGTGGGTTATAATGGGGTAAGATGATGAGATAGTGGGTCGGTGGAAGTAGATTGAGTCTAGGGACAGAGGGAAGGGATGTTGGATGTGTTAGCTTTCTTGGCCTGTTGTCTTTGACTGACAGTTGAAATACAGCCATGTGCCACAGCCCTGATTTGGATTTTGGGTAGGTAGTGTTATCTCTCTCCTGCAGGGTGCTGAGGGGATGTTAAGGTGCAGCAGTAGGTACGTAGGTAGGTAGTAACTCGCCATGCTAGCTAGCTTTGAAAGGATGGCGGCTGAGCTCACAGACCTAGTGAAAAATAGGACTCCCAGGTCTCGGTCTCTGGCTGGCCTCTATCAGATGCCTGTAATATCCATAAGGGTTTGTATTGTGTCCCCCCTAGTCATATACCATGAGCAGCTACTTCCTGTACTTTGCTGCTTTATTGTAAAGGGTCGGCAAACTAGAAAATAAGTCTTGGTTATCAGATGGAGAACAACCTATTAGGCTGAGAAATACTGTACATTTGGTGCAGGTGGGAGGAACAGATAGCATCAAACTGTTATCAGCCCTGACACCTGTGGAACAATGGCATCAAACTGTTATCAGCCTTGAGATCTGGGGGTAGAAGAGGAGGGGGGGTGGAGAGCGGGCTGAAGTTGAATCTGCAAGTGGCTCTCCTAAACTGGGACTGCTATAGAGGACTGCTATTGAGGCCTACAGGTAACTGCCAAAATAATGGAAACACTTGAGTAAATGAGGGTTCTGTGGTCTCTGTTATGTTGTGGAGAACAATATCCTGGCATGGTTTAGGTCCTCTGCCCCCTTAGAGGGCCAGGTAAATGCCAATATATGCATGACTGTGTGTGCCCCTTTGTTGTTAGTCTCATCACCTGGAATGTGAGGATCCTGCTTTAAAGCTACAATGCAGACATCACATCATTTCTGGGTAACAATTAAGTAAGTACCTTGCTGTGATTGTTTTCAATTCAAATGGTCAATCATAGCATAGCAAAGAACAATTTCTGAAGCAAGATTTCTGATAGCACAGTCACAGTGTGTTTAAGGGAGGGGACAACTGAAAACTACCTGGAATTGGGGAAAGAGGTTTGGAAGGAACTTTCTTATTGGTATTTTAACAAATTTACCGCCTGGTGATGTCACCAGTCAGGTTAGAACTCCAGCTCTTACATTAAAATGGCGTTGTCCGCAATGTTACTGTATTATTCCAACCTCGTGTGTGTGTGTGTGTGTCTGTGTGTGTGTGTGTGTGTGTCTGTGTGTGTGTGTGTGTGTGTGTGTGTGTGTGTGTGTGTGCATGCATGAATACCAAAAAGTATGTGGACACCTGCTCGTCAAACATCTCATTCTAAAATCATGGTCATTAGAATTGCGTTGGTCCCCCCTTTTCTGCTATAACACCACTCTTCTGGGAAGGCTGTTCACTAGATATTGGAACATTGCTGCAGGGACTTGCTTCCATTCAGACACGAGCATTACTGAGGTCAGGCGCTGATGTTGGGCTATTAGGCTTGGCTCGCAGTCATGCTGAAACAGGAAAGGGCCTTCCCAAACTTTTGCCACAAAGTTGGAAGCACAGAATCATCTAGAATTTTCATTGTATGGTGTAGTGTAAGATTTCCCGTCACTGGAACTAAGGGGCCCGAACCATGAAAACAGTCCCAGACCCATATTTCTCCTCCACCAAACTTTACAGTTTGCACTATGCATTCGGGTAACGTTCTTCTGGCATCCGCCAAACCCAGATTTGTCCATCAGACTGCCAGATGGTGAAGTGTGATTCACTGGCAGCTTCATTAAATAGCACCCGCAAACACCAGTCTCCACGTAAAGAGACAACTCTGGAATGCTGGCCTTCTAGGCAGAGTTGCAAAGAAAAAGCCATATCTCAGACTGGCCAATAAAAAGAAAAGATAGGCAAATGAACACAAACACTGGACAGTTATGGCTTTTTCTTTGCAACTCTGCCAAGAAGGCCAGCATCCGGAGTCGCCTCTTTACTGTTGAAGTTGAGACTGGTGTTTTGCAGGTACTATTTAATGAAGCTGCCAGTTGAGGACTTGTGAGGTGTCTGTTTCTCAAACTAGACACTCTAATGTACTTGTCCTCTTGCTCAGTTGTGCACCTGGGCCTCTCACTCTTCTTTCTATTCTGGTTAGACCCGGTTTGCAATGTTCTGTGAAGGGAGTAGTACATAGCGTTGTACGAGATGTTCAGATTCTTGTAAATTTCTCGCATGGAATAGCCTTCATTTCTCAGAACAATAATAGACTGACGAGTTTGAAGTCCAGTTGTATTGCTTCTTTAATCAGAACAACAGTTTTTAGCTGTGCTAACATAATTGCAAAAGGGTTTTCTAATGATCAGTTTGCCTTTTTAAAATGATAAACTTAGATTAGCTAACACAACGTGCCATTGGAACACAGGAGTGATGGTTGCTGATAATGGGCCTCTGTACGCCTATGTAGATATTCCATAAAATAATCTGCTGTTTCCAGCTACAATAGTCTTTTATAACATTAACCATGTCTACAGTGGATTTCTGATCAATTTGACGTCATTTTTATATCTATCTATCTATCTATCTATATATATATCATATGTGTATATTAGAGGTCGACCGATTATGATTTTTCAACACCGATACCGATTATTGGAGGGCCGGGAAAAGCCGATACCGATTAATCGGCCGGTTTTTATTTTTTATTATTATTTATTTATTTGTAATAATGACAATTACAACAATACTGAATGAACACTTATTTTAACTTAATATAATACATCAATAAAATCAATTTAGCCTCAATAAATAATGAAACATGTTCAATTTGGTTTAAATAATGCAAAAACAAAGTGTTGGAGAAGAAAGTAAAAGTGCAATATGTGCCATGTAAAAAAGCTAACGTTTAAGTTCCTTGCTCAGAACTTGAGAACATATGAAAGCTGGTGGTTCCTTTTAACATGAGTCTTCAATATTCCCAGGTAAGATGTTTTAGGTTGTAGTTATTATAGGAATTATAGGACTATTTCTCTCTATACGATTTGTATTTCATATACCTTTGACTATTGGATGTTCTTATAGGCACTTTAGTATTGCCAGTGTAACAGTATAGCTTCCGTCCCTCTCCTTGCTCCTACCTGGGCTCAAACCAGGAACACCGACAACAGCCACCCTCGAAGCAGCGTTACACATGCAGAGCAAGGGGAACAACTACTCCAAGTCTCAGAGCGAGTGACGTTTGAAACGCTATTAGCGCGCACCCGGCTAACTAGCTAGCCATTTCACATCGGTTACACCAGCCTAATCTTGGGAGTTGACAGGCTTGAAGTCATAAACAGCGCAATGCATTGCGAAGGGCTGTTTGAATGAATGCTTACGAGCCTGCTGCTGTCTACCATCGCTCAGTCAGACTGCTCTATCAAATTATAGACTTAATTATAACATAATAACACACAGAAATACGAGCCTTAGGTCATTAATATGGTCGAATCCGGAAATTATCATCTCGAAAACAAAACCTTTTTCCTGTCAGTGAAATACAGAACCGTTCCGGATTTTATCTAACGGGTGGCATCCCTAAGTCTAAATATTCCTGTTACATTGCACAACCTTCAATGTTATGTCATAATTACGTAAAATTCTGGCAAATTAGTTCGCAACGATCCAGGCGACCCAAACTGTTGCATATACCCTGACTCTGCGTGCAATGAACGCAAAATGACACAATTTCACCTGGTTAATATTGCCTGCTAACCTGGATTTCTTTTAGCTAAATATGCAGGTTTAAAAATATATACTTCCGTGCATTGATTTTAAGAAAGGCATTAATGTTTATGGTTAGGTACAGTCGTGCAACGATTGTGCTTTTTTCGCAAATGTGCTTATGCGTTAAAAAATATATACTTGTGTATTGATTTAAAAAAAGGAATTGATGTTTATGGTTGGAGCAACGTGTACCTAAGCAATTATATGCAACGAAGGACAGGCTAGATAAACTAGTAATATCATCAACCATGTGTAGTTAACTGGTGATTATGATTGATTGTTTTTTATAAGATAAGTTTAATGCTAGCTAGCAACTTACCTTGGCTTCTTACTGCATTCGCGTAACAGGTAGGCTCCTCGTGGAGTGCAATGTAAAGCAGGTGGTTAGAGCGTTGGACTAGTTAACCATAAGGTTGCAAGATTGAATCCCCGAGCTGACAAGGTAAAAATCTGTCGTTCTGCCCCTGAACAAGGCAGTTACCCACCGTTCCTAGGCCGTCATTGAAAATAAGAATGTGTTCTTAACCTCTTGCATCTAGACGTGAACCCCTAGCCAACAGCCAATGGCACGGCACGAAATACAAAACCAACTAAAATACCACAATTCAATTTTCTCAAACAATCAACTATTTTACACCATTTTAAAGATAAGACTCTCATTAATCTAACCACATTGTCCAATTTCAAAAAGGCTTTACAGCGAAAGCAAAACAAAACATTATGTTAGGAGAGTACATAGACACAAATAATCACACAGCCATTTTCCAAGCAAGCATATATGTCACATAAACCCAAACCACAGCTAAATGCACTAACCTTTGATGATCTTCATCAGATGACACTCCTAGGACATTGTTATACAATACATGCATGTTTTGTTCAATCAAGTTCATATTTATATCAAAAACCAGCTTTTTACATTAGCATGTGATGTTCAGAACTAGCATACCCACCGCAAACTTCCGGTGAATTTACTAAATTACTCATGATAAACGTTGACAAAATACATAATTATTTTAAGAATTATAGATACAGAACTCCTTTATGCAATCGCTATGTCCGATTTTAAAATAGATTTTCGGCGAAAGCACATTTTGCAATATTCTGAGTACATAGCTCGGCCATCACGGCTAGCTATTTTGACATCCGCCAACTTCGGGGTCACCTAAACTCAGAATTACTATTAGAAAAATTGGATTACCTTTGCTGTTCTTCGTCAGAATGCACTCCCAGGACTTCTACTTCAACAACAAATGTTGTTTTGGTTCCAAATAATCCATAGTTATATCCAAATACCACCTAAAAAATGTTGTTTTTTTATTTAAAAAATCGGCCAAATCAGCGTCCAAAAATACCGATTTCCGATTGTTTTGGAAACTTGAAATCGGCCCTAATGAATCGGCCATTCCGATTAATCGGTCGACCTCTAGTGTATATATCATATGTAGTGCACATAAGGTGCGCACACCCCCTCTGTATGACGTGTAGTTAATGGTTTGGCAGCGTGCTGTGTGGAGTCAGTCTCTACACCCCTGCTGTTACTGCGCCGCTACAAGACAGATGGATACACTACTAATGCCCCCAAGGAGGTCCATTTGTCTTAATGTGTTTGTCTTCCCCACTCTCTCCCTTTTCTCTCTTTCTCTCCCTTTTCTCTCTTTTTCTCTCTTTCTCTCCCTTTTCTCTCTTTCTCTCCCTTTTCTCTCTTTCTCTCCCTTTTCTCTCTTTCTCTCCCTTTTCTCTCCCTTTTCTCTCCCTTTTCTCTCTCTTTCTCTCCCTTTTCTCTCTCTTTCTCTCCCTTTTCTCCCTTTTCTCTCTTTCTCTCCCTTTTCTCTCTTTCACTCCCTTTTCTCTCTTTCACTCCCTTTTATCTCTTTCTCTCCCTTTTCTCTCCCTTTTCTCTCCCTTTTCTCTCTCTTTCTCTCCCTTTTCTCTCTCTTTCTCTCCCTTTTCTCCCTTTTCTCTCTTTCTCTCCCTTTTCTCTCTTTCACTCCCTTTTCTCTCTTTCACTCCCTTTTATCTCTTTCTCTCCCTTTTCTCTCCCTTTTCTCTCCCTTTTCTCTCCCTTTTCTCTCCCTTTTCTCTCTCTTTCTCTCCCTTTTCTCTCTCTTTCTCTCCCTTTTCTCCCTTTTCTCTCTTTCTCTCCCTTTTCTCTCTTTCTCTCCCTTTTCTCTCTTTCACTCCCTTTTCTCTCTTTCACTCCCTTTTATCTCTTTCTCTCCCTTTTCTCTCCCTTTTCTCTCCCTTTTCTCTCCCTTTTCTCTCTCTTTCTCTCCCTTTTCTCTCCCTTTTCTCTCTCTTTCTCTCCCTTTTCTCTCTCGTTCTCTCCCTTTTCTCCCTTTTCTCTTTCTTTCCCTTTTCTCTCTTTCGCTGTCTCTCTCTGCCGCGCGGGCTCTCGCTTTGTTAAAACATTGATAAAATGTAACCCCTTCTCTCTCCCCAGCATCGACAAGGTGTCCAAGGTGGCGTCGCCGGTGCTGGTGATCCACGGCACGGAGGATGAGGTGATCGACTTCTCGCACGGCCTGGCTATGTACGAGCGCTGCCCACGTGCCGTGGAGCCCCTGTGGGTGGAGGGCGCCGGGCACAACGACATCGAGCTCTACGCCCAGTACTTGGAGCGACTCAAGCAGTTCATCTCCATCGAGCTGCCCACATCCTGATCTCCCTTGGCCTCCTCCACTAAAACCTAGAGGGGGGCTGCGTATCAAGTCTAAAATGGCTTCCTTTTTTCTTTCCTTGATCTGTGCAGAGAGAAGTTGATTGGTGGAAATTTGATACCCGAAATCCACCATGTTGGTTTGTATTGTTTATCGGTGCAGATGTTGGGGAGGAAGTGTTGAGATGCTTCCCCCAGGGCTTAACCAGGTCAGGCTGAGCTGAGCCAGGCCAAGGCATCCCCGGTGCTCATATGTGGACAGGTCTCTTTGCTAAGGAGCTAGGGCCCGCTCAGTATTTGCACTTGCTCTTCAATCTGGATCTCGATTTGATTCTCCTCTCTCTCGCTCTGTCTCTCTCTCTCTGCCGGTGGGGATGTGATAAATTCCCTCTGCGATCTTGTTCTCTCCATTTCATCTTTTTCTCTCTCTCTTATGCTCATGATTGATTGACTTTGTATTCTTTTATACCTGATGAAGAACAATCTGTTTTGCACCTCAGATACATGATTGATGTTCTTGCTTGTTTGTTTTTGTTTAAAATTGTTTTCTTTTTTTTTCATTCAGGGTGAATTCAAACGAATGCACTTTTATTGTGCAGATATTTTCAGGTAATCAAACTGTATGTTCTGATGTATGTTTTTTGTTATCTTATTGACATTCCATGTGTTTCACAACACAGAGAAACTCATTCCCATCATGTTTTCAAGGCCAATGTGTGTGACCGTGTGAGAGATGGGTGTGGTTGAAAAACGTCATTACCCAGCTCACCCCTGGGTGTCTCACCTCTGTAACAGTGCTCTTGTTAACTGGAGGTCATGTGGAAAGGAGGGCCAGGTGTTTTTCCTCAACTGGGGTTTTCAGTGAGGGACACCACCTGACCCTAATGATGACACTAGGCCATGTATCAAATAAAAACACACCTACAATGTACTGTAATTGAACCTGTGTCCCAGGACTGAATCAGCCCCTGACCTCGCGGCCTGGATTTGAACACCCCTATGGAGAATCCCAAATCAACCCCTAGCCAGTACTCTCTCTAGACGACACCTGATCAACCCCTAGCCAGTACTGTCTCTAGACGACACCTGATCAACCCCTAGCCAGTACTGTCTCTAGATGACACCTGATCAACCCCTAACCAGTACTGTCTCTAGATGACACCTGATCAACCCCTAGCCAGTACTGTCTCTAGATGACACCTGATCAACCCCTAGCCAGTACTCTCTCTAGATCACACCTGATCAACCCCTAGCCAGTACTCTCTCTAGATCACACCTGATCAACCCCTAGCCAGTACTGTCTTTAGACGACACCTGATCAACCCCTAGCCAGTACTGTCTCTAGACACACCTGATCAACCCCTAGCCAGTACTGTCTCTAGATGACACCTGATCAACCCCTAGCCAGTACTGTCTCTAGATGACACCTGATCAACCCCTAGCCAGTACTGTCTCTAGATGACACCTGATCAACCCCTAGCCAGTACTGTCTCTAGATGACACCTGGTCAACCCCTAGCTAGTACTGTCTCTAGACACACCTGATCAACCCCTAGCCAGTACTGTCTCTAGATGACACCTGATCAACCCCTAGCCAGTACTGTCTCTAGATGACACCTGATCAACCCCTAGCCAGTACTGTCTCTAGATACACCTGATCAACCCTTAGCCAGTACTGTCTCAAGACACCCCTGTAGATCTGAAAGGAGCAGATTTAAGCAGTTTTCATGTTTTTCTGCCTTGCTGTTCAGAGGATTTTTTTACCATATTGCTAAGACCTTTCCATTCATTTCAGATCTAGAGGTATGCCTTGGTCGTAGGAGTTGATTTGGGATTCGGCACCAGTGTAGATGTTTTTCTTCAGAAGTTTTCCATGAAGCCATTTTGTTCGTCTGTTCAGAATTAAGATTGTGTTTAACGTAAATGCTTTGGGTTGCTGTTTGTCAGTATGTACCTGTTCCTTTCATTTCAACACTACAAATAAAGCCTTAAGTCTGTGGACATTTCACCCTAACATTCCTGTCGACTTGAGTTGGGGAGTCTCATGGTCTGCAGGGGGACTGACTGCTGCTATCGGTTCGGTTGGAGGGATCTTCTCAATCACTGTGAAAATATGTTTTGGGGTAATACTTCACCTAATGCAATCTCAATGAGTCTTCACATGTAGATGAGAGATTTTTGAGCCATCTCACCACCTTTTGCAGATTCTGGCTGTATCCCTTTTTCCTGGGGGTAAGGGGGGGTTCCCCCCCAACAGACACCTTCCCTGCTCCCCATCTCGTTTCACTCCAAAGAACTCTGCAAGTGTCACCAAGACTACGTTTTGGAAGAAACACTGCATGCAAACAACTTTTCATAAAGGACATTTTGAGTGTAGAGAGTGAAGAAGCCAGAGGAATCACTGGGTTGAAGTATTCTGCAGATGTTCTCAGCTGGAAAAAGAGAAACACTACACTGCTCACAGTGTCCTTTTCGAAGGAGGAGGTATAATTGAAGGATATGTACGTAGCAACTTGTGATTAACGTTTTGACTGATCAGTGTATTGCTGTGAGGTGATGGCTGTATTTTGCGGTCGTGGTTGGGTTTTCGTGTGATGAGTAAAAGATTCTAGTGTTTTCTCGTCATAACTTACTAAGGGGCCTATGTTTTGACACAGCGAGCCCTTTAACTTAACATCTAGTTTTTTCTGCTTGTCTTTTTAAAAAAACGAAAAACTGCTTTAGTCCCATTTATTGTTTTGATACTGACATTTTTACAATGTTATTTTCCAGTAAATGTTGATAGATTTACACTCTAATGCTGGTTTGTCAGAACCATATGTAATGTATCTATATATCCTCTATACATAATATAAAACATTGATTTAAGGGCTATTCTAGCCTACTTGAGTTTAACACTGGAGTCACAGTATGCAAATCTAATGTATAAAAAAACTAGTGGGTACAGAGGTTTATTAGTGTTAAACTGACAAAGAAAAAGCCTTAAATGTGCCGTGCTACAGATTGTCATTCATGTTGGCTGTGTTGCTTTCAGGCAACATGGTGGATGTTTTAATGCTTAATGGAATAAAGAATGCATGGAATTACATATACTAGTCTGTTCTATTGTTTTTAAACGTATTATCTCGGTCTTCTACTGTGCTGATGTTCCTGTCCATGTACTAGCATCCATGAAGGACCATTTATTTTTACTTTATTTTACACCTGAGTAAATGAGGGATACAAGGTATTTTGAAAGCAGTTGCTTCCACACAGGTGTGGTTCCTGAGTTAATTAAGCAATTAACATCCCATCATGCATAGGGTCATGTATAATAATGCCCAGTTGATTATTATTTTGGCTACCATGGCTAGAAGTGATCTGTGACTTTGAAAGAGAGGTCTCAAAGGAGCATAGGGGCTTTAAAGGTTGTGTGTGTCTGTCACCAGATCTCAACCCAATTGAACACTTATGGGTGCAACTCTATATTAGGAAGGTGTTTTTAGAGGCCATTAGTCATGCGTTGCTCAGTTTAATAAACTCTCGTTGAATAATCACCTCCATGGTAGCCTGGGATAGTAAGCTTTATAGCTAGTTACTAGCTTTATTATAGTTACAGCATATCGGGTGGCAGGTAGCCTAGTGGTTAGGGGTGTTGGGCCAGTAACTGAAAGGTCGCTGGTTCGAATCCCAGAGCCGACTAGGTGAAAACTCGGTCTGTGTCCATGAGCAAGGCTCTTAACCCTAATTGCTCCTGTAAATCTCTCTGGTTAAGTGACTTGCTAATCTGCTAAAATGACATAAAATACAGAGTACTGTAGGTTATAGGCAATACTCTTTCAGTGTTAAGGAATCTCTGTAGTCCAGGGATGGCGAGGGGAAACTTGAAGCCTCTGAGAGTATAGGAGCAGCGAGAGTGTACACTGGCCAGCTGCCAGGCTTAGGGGCTCCAGGCGAGGAAGGGGAGGTGAGCCAACAACCTGTTTTACATGTCTGGGTGTCTGCCTGGAGGCTGGGAGCTGGGGTCTGGGGCAGTGGACAGACAAAGATATGTGTTATTGAGGTGTTTACCTGATATGACTGTTGCCATCTGGGGTCTGAAGCCTCATGGTAGCTACTATACAGTGCATATGAAGGATTGGTCCTTGGAGCCGAATAGCAGTGTTTTCCTCTGAAGAGGGAGCCGGATTGGTATGACTATGTTGCATCTACATACTGTACAGCGCCACTTGTTAAAAAGTTTCATTTGTGTGGTGTGGTGGCAGCAAGCACAATTGAAAGTTAGAAGAAAATCTAACATCAAAAAGGACACGTGAGTTTTCATATCAAAGTCCCAAGATGTGAGAATTCACTGTAGAACTTCAGGAATGTATTACATTTGCATTGGGGATCATGATCAAGCACGTTGACACTTGATCTGAGAAAACACTAGCCATCCAGTGGACCCAAGCACTGCAATAACTACGTTTAAACAAGCACTGCAACAACTACGTTTAAACAAGCACTGCAACAACTACGTTTAAACAAGCACTGCAACAACTACGTTTAAACAAGCACTGCAACAACTACGTTTAAACAAGGGCATTTGTAGTTTAGTTTATTTATCTTAATACACATATGGATAATTCCACGGTTACAGAGGGATGTTGAGACTCAGACTTTTCACTTTAAAATGTATGCCAAACAAAAAACAATGATTGCAAAGAGCAGTGCAGATGTAAAGGTTGGTAACAGAATGACTGCACCAACAGCACAAACGGTAATTCTGTTACCAAACTTTGCATCTGCACTGTTATACGAGTAAATGTGTTTTTGTAAAATGTTCAGTGTAAGTTAAAAGTTTTCAAGTTGAATGTCTGTAACTTTGCAATCATTGGGTTTTGTTTGGCGTCACTCTCATATCTAAAGACAAGCTCTGTAGCTGCAGTGATCTATTGAAATGTCCTTACTACTCTCTCCTCCTCTCCCTCTCACACCCTCCCTTGCTCGCTATACCATCCCCAAACTAAAGTAGCAGCACAAACATCAAGTTAAATGTAATCATCCCATGCAGATTTGACTGCTCAAGTCCTTCAGTAATCAACGTGTAGGCTAATTAAATATTTAGTGTAATTCCAGCATTCCTCAGATAATGCCATAAGTCTACAAGGATTATTTGGAAATGACTGACTGATTAACCAGCTAATCCATTTCTGGCCCTTGGTAGATTTAAGTGATCCTTTAACCACAGGTTTAGGATCAGTTGATCATCCCCACATTTGAACTTGAAGTTAATTTCTCTTAGAGGTCCTGGGCTGGTCACATCCGTACTGTACATGACGTGTGAGATGTGGAAAAGGTCTGGATGTGTGGTAGGGTGATTAAGGTTCCTGTGAACCTTTTTCCCTGGCGCAAGACAATGACCCTGGCTGGCTGTTTCCTCAGACCATCTTCCTCACTGGGAATTCTGTAATTCCCACACTCAGCTGGAATGAACACAGATTACGCACACTTCCCCATAGACATAGAGACAAAGACATACACACTCACCTCCTGAAAGATTTACAGAGACACACTTTCCACATACGCACTCACACACACTCCCAGATACCCACACACGTCCTGAAACAGACAGACATCCCACAGCCCACCAAATCCCATGGGCATCCTCAACTAATAATGTAATGTCAAGCCTGAGCAGTGAGTTGTCCACAACCCTCAAGTCACGTTCTATCTTCAGGGGAAATGTAACAGGCTTTCAGCCTGAGCAGGTTACTAACCTTCATAGAAGAGTGAGTCTAATGATTAAACTGTAGTGCTTGGGTTTCCTTTTGTTCTAGTAATCTAAAATTTTTAGACATCCTATTGATTTATCTGTTTTCTTTGAGTTTCTGGCGATTACCCTGAAACTTCTGAAGCAACATCGACCTGAGGGAGTGCACTATCCAGGTTCCTGAGGAGATCTTGAGGAGAAGATGGGGATGGATCGTCTACACCCTCCGAAAGGTCCCCTTCATCCCCACCGGGCATAGACATGCTCTATCCTGGAGCCCACAAGGCCCCTCCATCGCCACCGGGCATAGACATGCTCTATCCTGGAGCCCACAAGGCTCCTCCATCCCCACCGGGCATAGACATGCTCTATCCTGGAGCCCACAAGGCCCCTCCATCCCCACCGGGCATAGACATGCTCTATCCTGGAGCCCACAAGGGAAACGGAATAGAGCACGCCTACGCAACACTGTAGGTGAGAGCTTGAGGCAATAGAGAATCCTGGAGGCTGGAGAGGTACTTACTTAGGAACTTAACAGGATTAGGTACAATGTGGAACATAAGGCTTCCACAAGACAGAACTACTTGGAGATGGTGTTCCATGACAGACCACAGCCCTTCATCTCCTTTTCCACTGTAATTCTCCAGGTTTCCTTTTAGTCTGGACATAAGTACCTGAAGAAGAGTGGGAATAGAGTTGACAAATTTCAGTGCCTTTCCCAAAGTTCCCAGATGTTCCAGAAATCCCAGTTGGAAGATCAGCAGGAAATCCAGAATCCTCCAACCAGGATTTCTGGAAAACCTAGGAATTTGTGAAAATTGCATACATTATGCAACCCTACATGGGATGGAGAGGAGTCATCGATGGCCTATGCTCCCTGCAGGAGTGATGAGCCTGTAAAGTAATTTCATTGTTCTTCCACTTTGTTGTATGTGTAGTAGTCAGATTTTTTCCAGTAGACTTCCTTTAGCTTGTGGATATAAATCCAATAACATATTGTTGATGTGGACATTCTTTCCTAATGTATTTAGGTATTACTCTACACACGAGCACGTGCTCTAGCGTACCTACCGAGAAACAAGTTGGAAAAACTCAACTCTATCAATGAACAGTGAGGGGTTCTTCCACCTTGAAGTAGTTGTCAATGACAGTAACACTAAGGTATATTCAAAGCATGCATGTCTCACTGCTAAGCCATTCTCTGCTCTCTTTCACTCCATCTTGCCTTCCTCTCTATCTCACCCGCTCTCTCTCCTCTCTCCCTGTCTTCTCTTTCCCTGTCTCACTCCTTCTCTTTCCCTGTCTCACCCCTCCCTCTCTCTCCCTGTCTCACCCCTCCCTCCCTCTCTCCCCGTCTCACCCCTCCCTCTCTCTCCCTCTCCCTCTCACCCCTCCCTCTCTCCCCGTCTCACCCCTCCCTCTCTCTCCCTCTCTCTCTCATCCCTCCCTCTCTCCCTGTCTCACCCCTCCTCTTCGTTACAGCATTGATAACGTTCTCAGCCTTCATTATCCCAATTCCTTACAATTCTGAAAATGGACCGCTACTGGCACACACTCACCCCGTGTCTCAGCTGATGGAGGTCATTGTAGAGGAAATGGAAGCCCTCTCCTGGAACTGGCCTCACACTGAGGGAGTTCCTGACAACTGTTGATCAGGCCTCACACTGAGGGAGTTCCTGACAACTGTTGATCAGGCCTCACACTGAGGGAGTTCCTGACAACTGTTGATCAGGCCTCACACTGAGGGAGTTCCTGACAACTGTTGAACAGGCCTCACACTGAGGAAGTTCCTGACAACTGTTGATCAGGCCTCACACTGAGGGAGTTCCTGACAACTGTTGATCAGGCCTCACACTGAGGGAGTTCCTGACAACTGTTGATCAGGCCTCACACTGAGGGAGTTCCTGACAACTGTTGATCAGGCCTCACACTGAGGGAGTTCCTGACAACTGTTGATCAGGCCTCACACTGAGGGAGTTCCTGAGAACTGTTGATCAGGCCTCACACTGAGGGAGTTCCTGACAACTGTTGATCAGGCCTCACACTGAGGGAGTTCCTGAGAACTTTGGAGCAGGAGCTCTCTATCTGACATGGTTTCCAAAAATGTGGAACGCACTCACTGACTCAGTTGTTCTCTATAGCAACACAACACACTGCCAGAGGAGGGTTGGTAGGAGGGAAGAAGAGGGAGGAGGTGGATGGAAGGAGGGGTTTCAGGCAACGTTTCATAATCAACTGATTAAAAGTAATCATATAGTTCATAGTCTATTCATAACACTGTTTATAGCCTTGATAATTTCAATGGGAAATAGGCTAATTATTCAGCAGTGTTTATCCTACTCATCTATCGAGACTTTGGGTGGAAGGAGGGGATTGGAAGGAGGGAAGGCGAGGGAGGAGGGAAGGTGAGGGAGGAGGGGGTGGAAGTATGGAAGGAGAGGGAGGAGGGAAAGAGAGAGGTAGAAGGAGGGAATGAAAGGGTGAGGGGACACAGGGACCAGTGTTCCCTTCTAGTTCCTCTCTATCAGTAGCCTAAAGTAACTCTCTCTCTCTTACACGCACATGCACAGGAGGTGGTCAGAGTTGTGCAAATTGAGAGATGACACATTGTGTTTTTTTCTGTTATATATCTTTCCTTTGGATTGGCCATTTTCGACACAATCTTGCATGAAGAGTTATAATTGGACATACATTGCCAGGTGGTTTCAAATTATTTTTGTTTGCAGCTTTATTTTTTGGGGCCATTGGTTTATGTTTTACTCTTTTAACATTTAGGCTACCCATGCTGTACGTTATGCAAGTAACGGCGGCAGAGTCTAGTAACTAAAAGCCCTGGTCTAGTTGAACACCTGTATATATAGCGTTCTAACACCGTAAATGCCGGGTGCTCAGCCCGGCCATGTGAATTCAAATGTCCTCTCACAACGACACCGGGAGAGAGCGAGGAGGAGGAGAGGGAGATCTGTAACGTTCTCCTATTAGCCGGTGCGACTGAAAGCCAACAATTCAGTGAGGATAATCCGTCTCCAGCAACAACAAGGAGGCTAGGCCAAATATGTGCGCCGTATTTAATGAGGACCTCTGACTGTGTGGAAATTACATTACTATAGTATACTTTTTGATTGCGATAGTAGGCCTATCATGCATTTTTGAAAACGCATCGTTGTCTATACTGTGATACAGTATCTTCGAGCGGAGATGGGAGCTGTATAGCAGTGAGGAGCTAGGTTTTTAACTCGGAGCATGCCTCGGTGCCACAGTGTCTCGGTATTAGGTAAACATGACGGGGCCGGCTGGCAAACGCCGGTGATAATTCCCCCAGCACTGTCCCTTGTTCCTGCTCTGAAGTTAGACTGCTAACGTCTGACACACAGACGCACAGCGCTCTTCAGCTCGGGGGGGTCTCACTTTATTCAGTTATCAATCGGCATTGATCAGGCAGCGTTTCATAATCAACTGATTAAATGTAATTCTATAATTCACAGTCTATTCATAACTCTGTTTATAGCCTTGATCATTTAAACGGGAAACAGGCTTATTATTGAGCAGTGTTTAGCCGACTCATCTACCGAGACTTCACCTCAGCAGTCCTATCTCGAAATATACACAGCCTGTATACAGTTTCATTGCTCAAATCCCATGTAACAGCGGCCCCTACGGATGACTACTGGGACATATTTTACAGTATTTACCAGTAGCCCTATTCATCCTGAAAGCAGCTGCTTACAGGGATAGGACAGTTCCAATGAGGTGGTCTTTCTGTAGCCTAAGGCTATGGCAGTACTCAGCGGGGATTCCTGAAGGCTAACTGGCCGGCTATCCAGACCTGATCCAGACTAAGCTTTTGGTTGACAGGTGGGTTTGACTTAAACAGTATCTAACCAGAAAGAGGTATGTTAACTTTGGTATTGTCTATAGCAGTGGTTCCCAAACTTTTATAGTCCCGTACCCCTTCAAACGTTCAACCTCCAGCTGCGTACCCCCTCTAGCACCAGGGTCAGCGCACTCTCAAATGTTGTTTTTTGCCATCATTGTAAGCCTGCCACACACACACTATACGAAACATTTATTAAACATAAGAATGAGTGTGAGTTTGTCACAACCCGGCTCATAGGAAGTGACACAGAGCTCTTATAGGACCAGGGCACAAATAATAATATAATAATAATCAATCATTTTGCTCTTTATTTAACCATCTTACATATAAAACCTTAATTTGTTCATCGAAAATTGTGAGTAACTCACCACAGGTTAATGAGAAGGGTTTGCTTGAAAGGATGCACATAACTCTGCAATGTTGGGTTGTATTGGAGAGAGTCTCAGTCTTAAATCCTTTTCCACACAGTCTGTGCCTCTATTTAGTTTTCATGCTAGTGAGGGCCGAGAATCCACTCTCACATACTGTAGGTAAGTGGTTGCAAAGGGCATCAGTGGCTTAACAGCCCAATTTGCCAAGGCAGAATACTCTGAGCGCAGCCCAATCCAGAAATCTGGCAGTGGCTTCTGATTAAATTAAATTTTCACAGAACCGCTTGTTGCAATTTCGATGAGGCTCTCTTGTTCAGATATAGGCAAGTGGACTGGAGGCAGGGCATGAAAGGGATAATGAATCCAGTTGTTTGTGTCATCTGTTTCAGGAAAGTACCTGCGTAATTGCTCACCCAACTCACTCAGGTGCTTCGCTATATCACACTTGACATTGTCCGTAAGCTTGAGTTCATTTGCACACAAAAATTATACAATGATAGAAAGACGTGTGTTGTCCTTGTTAATGCAGACAGAGAAGAGCTCCAACTTCTTAATCATAGCCTCAATTTTGTCCCGCACATTGAATATAGTTGTGGAAAGCCCCTGTAATCCTAGATTCAGATCATTCAGGCGAGAAAACAACATCACCCAGATAGGCCAGTCGTATGAGATACTCGTCACCATGCAAGCGGTCAGGCAAGTGAAAATTATGGTCAGTAAAGAACTTTAAACTTGTCTCTCAATTTTTAAAAAACGTGTCAATACTTTGCCCCTTGATAACCAGCATATGTTGTAAAAGCTTTACATGGTCGATGCCCATATCATTGCATAGTGCAGAAAATACACGAGAGTTCAGGGGCCTTGCTTTATACAAAGTTAACCATTTTCACTGTAGTGTCCAAAACGTCTTTCAAGCTGTCAGGCATTCCCTTGGCAGCAAGATCCTCTCGGTGGATGCTGCAGTGTATCCAAGTGGCGTCGGGATCAACTGCTTGAATACCATTACCACTCCACTATGTCTCCTTGTCATGGCTTTTGTGCCATCAGTACAGATACCAACATGAGCAACAGCCCCTCAAAAAAGGTGAATCACATTTTTATTTGGCGTACCACCAACGGCATTGCCCAGTTTTGGAATACCTGGTCTATAGAACCCCCCCAAAATGTTATTGCTTGCTTCATATATGACACCCCTAAAGGTTTTATATGGAACCTTTTTGTAGGGTTCCTTGATCAGAACCCCAGGGTTTATTTTTCACTGAACGAAAATTGGTTCTATATAGAGTCCTTGGGTTCCATATAGCAGCCTGGTCTCATAGAGTAGACGTAACATAATAAATGTAAATCCTGAAAACTCAAATTAGAATGATATGTTACTTTTGGTATGGTTACATAAAACAGAAGGTATCTTAGGGAAAAGAAGGGGGGGTTAGGGTTAGGTTTAGCTAAAAGGGTTAAAGTTAGGGGTAGGGTTAGTATACTGAACAACTATATAAACGCAAAATGTTAAGTGTTGGTCCCATGTTTCAGATGCACAAAAAGCTTATTTCTCTCAAATTTTGTGCACAAAATTTGTTTACATCCCTGTTAGTGAGCATTTATCCTTTGCCAAGACAATCCATCCACCTGACAGGTGTGGCATATCAAGAAACTGGTTAAACAGCATCATTACACAGTTGCACCTTGTTCTGGAGACAATAAAAGGCCACTCTAAAATGTGCAGTTTTGTCACACAACCCAATGCCACAGATGTCTCAAGGTTTGAGGGAGCATGCAATTGGCATGCTGACTGCGGGAATGTCCACCAGAGCTGTTGCCAGATAATTTAATGTTCATTTCTCTACCATAAGCCACCTCCAATGTTGTTTTAGAGAATTTGGCAGTACATCCAACTGACCTCATGACTGCAGACCCATGTGGCTCAGTTGGTCGGGCAATGGCGCTTGCAATGCCAGGTTTGTGGGTTCGATTCCCATGGGGGACCAGTATGGGAAAAATTATGAAAATGTATGCACTCACTACTGTAAGTCGCTCTGGATGAGAGCATCTGCTAAATTACTAAAATGTAAATGTAAAATGTGTGGGCGTGCGGTTTTCTGATGTCAACGTTGTGAACAGAGTGACCTGCGGTGGGGTTATGGTTTGGGTAGGCATAAGCTACGGACAATGAACACAATGGCAATTTGAATGCACAGAGATACCGTGACGAGATCCTGAGGCCCATTGTCATGCCATTCATCTGCCAACATCACCTCATGTTTCAGCATGATAATCGCAAGAATCTCTACACAATTCCCGGAAGCTGAAAATATCCCAGTTCTTCCATAGCCTGCATACTCACCAGACATGTCACCCATTGAGCATGTTTGGGATGCTCTGGATCGACAGCATGTTCCATTTCCCACCAATATCCAGCAACTTTACACAGCCGTTGAGGAGGAGTAGGCCAACATTCCACAGGCCAAAATCAACAGCCTTATCAATTATTTTGCGAAGGAGATGCCAGACTGCATGAAGCAAATGGTGGTCACACCAGATACTGACTGGTTTTCTGATCCACACCCCTACCTTTTTCTTTATGGTATCTGTGACTAACATATGAGTATCTGTATTCCCAGTCATGTGAAATCCATAGATTAGGGTCCAATTAATTAATTAAAATCTTTGAAATTGTTGCATGTTGCATTTATATTTTTGTTCAGGATAGTTGCAAAGTAGCTAAAAAGCTAGTGAGTAGTTGAAAAGATGCTAATTAGCTAAAATGTTAAAGTTTTCCGTGATGAGATTTGAACATGCAACCTTTGGGTTGCTAGACTTTCGCAAACGTCTAGCAACACCAAAAATGGTTGCGTGCTCGAATCTCATCACAGAAAACTTTTGTATGTTAGCTATTTAGCAACTTCTCAACTACTTACTACTTTCTAGCTACGTTGCAACTACTTAGCATGTTAGCTAACCCTTCCCCTAGCCTTAACCCTTGTAGCTAACCCTTCACCTAACCTTACCTTAACCCTTTAACCTAACTCCTAATCTTAACCCTAACCTTAACCCTAACCCTTAGCCTAGCTAATGTTAGCATTTGCCACCTAGAAAATGTTAGCCACAACAAATGGGAATTCGTAACATATCTAAGTTTTGCACAGTTGTAAGAAATTGTATATTTTGCAAATTCATAACATATTGTACGTTTTTTCTAAATCATAACTTATCATATGAATTGTATTTCGTAACATATCATACAAAATGGATCATGGACAACTACAAATGAATACATACCATACGAAATCTTACATATCTTACTAAATGGAGCATCTCGGATTTACATGCAGAATAATACGAAATGCTCTGAGAGCTGGTTGCAAAGGGTGCCATATATGATGCAAGTAGAACCCTTGTTGGTTCTATACAGAACCTTTTTTACTAAGAGTGTAAACAATCTAGCCTATTTTGAGTTTCAAAGCTCAATTTCATGGTTTCAACCTCCTCAACCATAGCAGGACAGTTACGAAACTCCCGTGTTCGACCTGTAAGCTAATGTACAGACAGGAACAAGAGAGAGAGAGATGGGAAGAGCGGTATGGAGAGAAATACAAATGGAGAGGAAAGCATAGAGAAAGAGATGGTGAGGGACAGCGATAGGATAAAGACCAGAGAGAGAGAGACAGAGAGAGATGGGTGGGTGGATGGGTAGTGAGAAAGAGGGGTGAGTGTGTGCAGAGGGGATTGGGACGGGACTAGAGGAAAGAAGAGAAGGGATGAAGGTGTGGGTCATGCGATATAGGTTGCAAGGCAGACAGAGGAAATTCCAGTGCACCAATCAAACACTCACACAGTATTTCTACTGGCAGCTCATGTTCCTGAGCACCAAGTCACATCCCCAGTAGTTTAGGCTACAATATACATCTCTGCGGAAATCCCACTTTCATGTTTCCATAGCCTAATTAATGCATATTTTAAATACATTTCAAGTTACTGGCCCTGCATCGAAATGCACTTGCAACGTAGGCCTACACATTTGCCTCCAATTATCAAATTATTTTATAAATGTTTCAGTCCTCCTTGAATAGCGCTAAAGTAGGTTTTATAGATTGTATCAAAAATAGGCTTCCGTCAATGGAATGATAGAAATGGCTTAGAAATGAACCGGGCCAATGAGTGTGCGGTGGGCGCGTCCTCCTGCCTCTGCTGCTGTAAACAGCGTGTTCAGAAGCGCCAGGCTCGCACGGAGCGGAGAGGAGAGGAGTGTATAAATATCAGAGTGCCTCTTCTCTCCGCTATACCAGACCTGACACATGACCTAGTTGTCCCTGTCACGTCTCCTGTGTGTCCTCCCCAAGACCGCACTTCCCGAAGGAGTCGACTAGACAACGGTTGGTTTATTCTACAGGTTGGTGCGTCTCTCGATCTCCGTGGAGTTTATAAGCTAACTGCTAAACCTTTTGGGGATTTAAAAACAACTCCAGCTCGCTTCGCGCCTCTCTTTTTCTCTTCGCTAGGCTCTTACTCTAGTGTCAAAGCCAAAGCCACCGGTGTATCGGTAGTCTAGCCTGCTAATAGGAATACAACAGAGTGTTTTGGGTCGTTGTGGACTGTACACCCTGCAGAAAGGAGCGGCCAGTGCCAGCTGTGGCTGTATGGACCAGAGGTGTTTGTTTTCAAGGTGCGCCTTTTTGCGGTTCGTTCCAGCACATCTCCTCCCGGTGCCATTGATCAGTGTCAAAATAAATCAGGCTACAATATATATATGTATCCCTATCTGTAATTAATGCAATTTACACAATGCCATCCTTATAGACTTTGACCGTGCATGACAGCAACAATGGTACGGTATCTGTGGGTTAACGACCTTATCATGTACCAACACGTTTCACCGCGCAAGCAAGCACAACTCGCGCAAGTGGTAGCATTGTTAAAAACACAAATTCTATTTATAGGGTTGGTTTGTACATGCGTTGTATAATATGATACTGTGCAGCAAGGGTAGCCTATGTTGTGTATATTCACGCGCTCCGTTCGCATGTGCCACTGTATCTTGCGCTCGCTTCTGGTAACGTGCGCGCCCGGTTTCGCTACCCTAGGGGGCATCAAGTGCACAGTCATCAGGTATGTGTTTTTTATATTCTTCAAACAACATCCCGTCATTTTCAACATGTCTATATATGATTCAAGATGTATTGCTGATAATAGTTCAGTGTTTTTCAGATCGATGCGCCCATATAGGAACCTATAGCTTATCGGTGATTATATTGAACTCAGTCAGTATTGGTGAGGTAAGAGCAGCGTTAGTTTAGTTTATACTAGCCTATGTACCTGACAGGTTCCTTCATTATCAGGATATGTATGTGGAATGAGTGATGAGCACGTGACAATTGAGGTTTGACTGAGGCTGTAAGGGCATTTTGATGATGAATGTAAGACATGCTTAGAATATGACAAGATTTGAGCTGTTCAATAAGTGAACGGATTTCCTGCTGTAATTGAAGTCTTTAGAGGGCTTAGTGTCAGGGAATAAGCAGTGTGCGTGTGTCAGATTTAAGAAAGGGGAAACGTTAACCCTGTACTGCCCCTCCCTGTCCTTCTTTCAGTCTCTTGTAAAAGATGCATAGCTAGCAGAGATGACAATGATGATGATATCAAATCTCAGGAAAGGAATGACCAAGACCAGATTTCAAGGCCATAATTGACAAGATCCCTGCATGAGAGAAAGAGAGAGAGACAGAGAGGGAGGGATGTTTGGAAGCAACAGAGGTCCACATTAGAGCCACAGAACAGGGATTGAAGGAACACCTATTGGAACCATGTAATCAGTACTGGGAATGTCAAAGCATCTCAGAGAAACAGGTACCTGGGTTTGACTGACAACCAGAGATTGACAAACTAATTGGTATATTCAGAATGTACTCTAGGTTTCCACACATGACCAAGGAGAGGAGAAGAGAGAGAGAAAGGAGAGGAGAGAAAAAGGAGAGGAGAAGAGAAAGGAAAGAGAATAGGGGAGGAGTGGAGAGAGAAAGAAGAGGGGAGGAAAGGAAAATGGAGAAGAGAAAAGGAGGACAAGAGAGGAGATGAGATGAAAGGAGAAGAGAAGAAAGGACAGATGAAGAAGGACAGATGATGAGAGGAGAGGAGGGGGAAGGACAGATGAAGAGAAGATAGGAGAGGAGAAGAGAGGGATGAACCAGAGTCGTGAGAAGAAAACAGGAATACAGCAGGTGAGTGCAACCTTTCCTTGCCTTCTTTTGACTTGCAAATATTACTGTGCATACATGGCCTAAGGGGCAGGTGTGTGTGTGATACCCTCTTACCAGGGTCACACTTGAAGACATCTGTAGAATGACCAGAATAACAGAGACAACCCCATTTCTCATGAAGTGTATAAAATAGGCACTACAGTTTATCATATGTCTGTATGGTGGTGGATGTACACATACTGTAGGTGTGGTGGTGGATACACACATAGACTATATATTACGATGGGGGAGGAGGGAGAGAGAAGGATACAGAGGAAGAGTGGACGAGATGTCTGGAGAGGGAAGTATAGAGAGAGAAAGTAGAGGTGGAGAGGGATCAAGAAAGATTGAGGAGAGCTATAAAGAGAGATGGAGAGAGAGGGGCCTACAGTCTAAGTATTACTCTGACAGCTACTAGTATCACTCCATCTATTTGAGCTTGTTCTGTGGTTAGTATAGATACAGAATGACTAGAAAGGACATTCCATTCATGTTGTTGTGGCTCATATTGGCTGCAGCAATCAAAAGGCTCAGTGCATTGACTCATATCATATCCTCATCTCTCAGACTCTCATTGCCTTTCTAAATGCTGTTTGCAGGCAGCAATGTATGTGCGTGTGCTTGCAATGATATGTAGTGGACCATGACAAATCCAGTGAATTTCAGGCTGGTGCATTTCAACTTGCGTGCTATCCCGTTTTGTTACATCCCTTCCAACTTGTCAGCAGCTCGTCTGTGTTTTTTTCTGAGCTATGTTCAATCTGCTAGGTCTATTTCTATGCCGCATATATTTCAATGTTCATTCTGCTAGGTCTGCAAGGTTCATTCTGCACTTTTGTTTTATATGTACTATCTGCCAAGTCCATTTCTATGTTAATTCTGCTAGGTGTATTTGTAAGTCCATTCTGCTAGGTCTATTTCTATGTTCCTTCTGCTCGGTCTATTTCTATGTCCCTTCTGCTAGGTATATTTCTATGTCCCTTCTGCTAGGTCTATTTCTATGTCCCTTCTGCTAGGTATATTTCTGTGTCCCTTCTGCTAGGTCTATTTCTATGTCCCTTCTGGTAGGTCTATTTCTATGCCCCTTCTGCTAGGTCTATGTCTACATGAATTCTGCTAAGTATATTTCTATATCCATTCTGCTAGGTCTATTTCTATGTCCATTCTGCTAGGTCTATTTCTATGTCCATTCTGCTAGGTCTATTTCTATGTCCATTCTGCTAGGTCTATTTCTATGTCCCTTATGCTAGGTTATTTCTTTGTCCATTCTGCCAGGTCTATTTCTGTGTCCATTTTGGTATGCATATTTCTATTGTTATTCTACTAGGTCTATGTCTACATGAATTCTGCTAAGTATATTTCTATGTCCATTCTGCTAAGTCTATTTCTATGTCCCTTCTGCTAGGTATATTTCTATGCCCCTTCTGCTAGGTCTATGTCTACATGAATTCTGCTAAGTATATTTCTTTATCCATTCTGCTAGGTCTATTTCTATGTCCATTCTGCTAGGTCTATTTCTATGTCCATTCTGCTAGGCCTATTTCTATGTCCATTCTGCTAGGTCTATT
The DNA here is from genome assembly GCF_901001165.1 of Salmo trutta. NCBI lineage: Eukaryota > Metazoa > Chordata > Actinopteri > Salmoniformes > Salmonidae > Salmo > Salmo trutta. Next base: position 9,779,302 of record NC_042985.1, read on the forward strand.
TCTATGTCCACTCTGCTAGGTCTATTTCTATGTACATTCTGCTAGGTCTATTTCTATGTCCCTTCTGCTAGGTCTATTTCTATGTCCCTTCTGCTAGGTATATTTCTATGTCCCTTCTGCTAGGTATATTTCTATGTCCCTTCTGCTAGGTCTATTTCTATGCCCCTTCTGCTAGGTCTATGTCTACATGAATTCTGCTAAGTATATTTCTATGTCCATTCTGCCAGGTCTATTTCTATGTCCATTCTGCTAGGTCTATTTCTATGTCCATTCTGCTAGGTCTATTTCTATGTCCATTCTGCTAGGTCTATTTCTTTGTCAATTCTGCCAGGTATATTTCTGTGTCCATTTTGGTATGCATATTTCTATTGTTATTCTGCTAGGTCTATGTCTACATGAATTCTGCTAAGTATATTTCTATATCCATTCTGCTAGGTCTATTTCTATGTCCATTCTGCTAGGTCTATTTCTATGTCCATTCTGCTAGGTCTATTTCTATGTCCCTTATGCTAGGTGTATTTCTGTGTTCTTTCTGCCAGGTCTATTTCTATGTCCATTTTGCTAGGTCCATTTCTATGTCCATTTTGCTAGGTCTATATCTATGTCCATTTTGCTAGGTCTATTTCTACTGTGTGTGGATGAGTCACTCTCTGAGACAGAGATTCAGGAGTTCTTGGCACGCATCTGTTGTGGAACACTGGGGAGCACACACACACACACACACACACACATACACATACACACTGCCACCGTGGACGAGGGAGCGAGCTGCCAGAGGCCACCATTTACTCCAGGAAACCATCAGGGCTCCAGCATAGTTTCAGAGCGGAAAGTAACAAAAACACACACACACCTTCTCTCGCTCATGTGTCTGTACAAGCCTTCTGGCTTGGCGAGTTGCTCTCTGCCTCCTCCTTAGGAAAATACCAGCTCTTCATATTATATTGTACAAGGTGCCAAGCAGAAACCAAATGGCACCCTATTTCCTACATAGTGCACTACTTTTGAACAGGGCCCAATAGGGAATAGGGTGCCATTTAGGATGTATCCTCTAGTAGTTTTGGCCTATCCATCAAGCCCTTAATGGGGTGTGAAGTTGTTCTGAGTGGTTGTTGTCCCGTCTCGCCCTGCCAGCCTTGCAGATAGTTCCCCCTGGCATGTATCTTAGGATTCATCCCAAATGGTACCCTATTCCTACATTGTGCACTACTTTTGACCAGAGCCCTATGAGTGCTAGTTTAATGGAGTGCAGTATGTAGGGACTAGGGTGTCATTTGGGACTGAGACTGAGGCTAAGGAGTTAATTAATGAAATAAAACAGTGATCGGTCCAAGAAGTGGATAACATGGTGTAAATTGATACCAGGCGTTTCCATGGTTTGGCTTAGCATCTTGCTTTCTTCTCCTCCGCTGGGGGTTATTTTGGGTGGTGTGTTTGAGGCATATGGGCTGACTTGACTAGCCCTAATCTGACTGGCAGACAGACAGGTGGACACTGACAGATCTCTGTGTCTCTCTGTCTCTCTCTCTGTCTGTGTCTCTCTCTCTGTCTGTATGCTTCTCTTTCTCTGTCTGTATGTCTCTCTGTCTCTTTCTCTGTCTGTATGTCTCTCTCTGTCTGCATGTCTCTCTCTCTCTGTCTGTATGTCTCTCTCTCTCTGTCTGTATGTCTCTCTCTCTCTGTCTGTATGTGTCTCTCTCTCTGTCTGTATGTGTTTCTCTGTCTGTATGTGTCTCTGTATGTGTCTCTGTATGTCTCTCTCTCTGTCTGTATGTCTCTCTCTCTCTGTCTGTATGTCTCTCTCTCTCTGTCTGTATGTCTCTCTCTCTCTGTCTGTATGTCTGTCACTCTCTGTCTGTATGTCTGTCTCTCTCTGTCTGTACGTGTCTCTCTGTCTGTATGTGTCTCTCTGTCTGTATGTGTCTCTCTGTCTGTACGTCTCTCTCTGTCTGTATGTCTCTCTCTCTCTGTCTGTATGTCTGTCTCTCTCTCTGTCTGTATGTCTCTCTCTCTCTCTCTGTCTGTATGTCTCTCTCTCTGTCTGTATGTCTTTCTCTCTCTGTCTGTATGTCTGTCTCTCTCTGTCTGTACGTCTCTCTCTGTCTGTATGTGTCTCTCTCTGTCTGTACGTCTCTCTCTGTCTGTACGTCTCTCTCTGTCTGTATGTGTCTCTCTCTCTGTCTGTATGTGTCTTTGTCTGTCTATATGTCTCTGTCTGTATGTGTCTCTCTGTCTGTATGTGTCTCTCTCTGTCTGTACGTCTCTCTCTGTCTGTACGTGTCTCTCTCTCTGTCTGTATGTGTCTTTGTCTGTCTATGTCTCTCTCTCTCTGTCTGTATGTCTCTCTCTCTCTGTCTGTATGTCTCTCTCTCTCTGTCTGTATGTCTCTCTCTCTCTCTGTCTGTATGTCTATCTCTCTCTGTCTGTATGTCTATCTCTCTCTGTCTGTACGTGTCTCTCTGTCTGTACGTCTCTCTCTGTCTGTACGTCTCTCTGTCTGTATGTCTCTCTCTCTCTGTCTGTATGTCTCTCTCTGTCTGTATGTCTCTGTTTCTCTCTGTCTGTACGTCTCTCTCTGTCTGTATGTCTCTCTCTGTCTGTATGTCTCTGTTTCTCTCTGTCTGTACGTCTCTCTCTGTCTGTACGTCTCTCTGTCTGTATGTCTCTCTCTCTCTGTCTGTATGTCTCTCTCTGTCTGTATGTCTCTGTTTCTCTCTGTCTGTACATCTCTCTCTGTCTGTCTATATGTCTCTCTCTGTCTGTATGTGTCTTTGTCTGTCTATATGTCTCTCTCTGTCTATATGTCTCTCTCTCTCTGTCTGTATGTCTCTCTCTGTCTGTATGTCTCTGTTTCTCTCTGTCTGTACATCTCTCTCTGTCTGTCTATATGTCTCTCTCTGTCTGTATGTGTCTTTGTCTGTCTATATGTCTCTCTCTGTCTGTCTGTATGTCTCTCTCTGTCTGTATGTCTCTGATTCTCTCTGTCTGTGTCTGTCTTTTTTCTTTCTCTCTCTGTCTGTCATTTTCTTTCTCTCTCTGTCTTTCACTCTGCCCCTTCTTAGTTGTCATAATCTGTCACATTGATTTAGAAGTACACTCAGAAAGGCCCTTACAAGGACACTTTGTAGACACTTGGGCCAAAATCCTAACTTTAGGTTCTTGCACGTAACTCAAGATTTCCATACAAATCTATTGACATCAATGCAGACCAGGGGTGGCTGGTGGCACTTTAAATTGGAGGACAGGCTCATAGTAATGTCTGGAACGGAACATATGGAATGGTACCAAACACCTTACCATTCCATTACACTACATTCCAGCCATTACTATGAGCCATCCTGCCCTCACCAGCCTCCACTAATGCATATAGTAAGTTATGCACACATCTAAGTAATGCACACAGGAGGCTGGTGAGGGGAGGACGGCTCATAATAATGGCTGGAATGGAGTGGTATCAAACATATGGAATCCATGCGTTTGATATCATTCCATAGATTCCATTCCAGCCATTACTATGAGCCTATCCTCCCCAATTAAGGTGCCACAAGCCACCTGTGGCACACACATCACAAATGAGGTTTTTGCACATTGTTTGACACAGGACTGTATAGCTACTTTGTACTGTAGTCTGAAACAGGTTCCACTGTCCAAACAGAAATATCCAATTGGAACTGCGATAGTAGAGTAGTAGACTCATACATTATTTAATAAGACTAGTTTGCGTAAACATGTATGAATGATGATGTGTCCATATGAAATCCTCACATGGATAAAACATTTAGAATTCAGATGTAACAGAAAAACAACATGCCTTAGACTGCAAGCAGCATTCAACAGTTAATTTCCTGTTACCCAAAATGCAAGCCAAGCTATTTAAGGCTCTCCAGTTGGACAGGGACCATATGGATCCTTTTTATCTGGTATTTGTTGTGTGTGTGTGTGTTTTATTTGTTGTGTGTGCGTGTCTGTGTGTGTGTGTGTTTTATTTGTTGTGTCTGTGTGTGTGTGTTTTATTTGTTGTGTGTGCGTGTCTGTGTGTGTGTGTGTTTTATTTGTTGTGTGTGTGTGTGTTTTATTTTAATTTGCTGTGTGTGCGTGTCTGTGTGTGTGTGTTTGTGTGTATTTTTTATTTGCTGTGTGTGTGTGTGTGTGTGTGTGTATTTTTTATTTGCTGTGTGTGTGTGTGTATTTTTTATTTGTCAGTGTGTGTGTGTGTTTTGGTATCTTAATACAAGCCCTTAGAGGCTTGAAACGATAGGCCAAGAATGCTTCATGTCTAATCAGGGAGTTTCTCAGCAGCCGTTTGACCTGACATGGTTCTGTCAGACAAGATGCAGACGGCCCGCTCTTCATACTGTCTTAACGTCACATCACTGACCTCATGTTCATTACGGCTTATCCTGAGAAGATGCACGCACACACACACACACGCACACACACACACACACGCACACACACACGCACACACACACGCACACACACACACACACACACAGTTGGAACATCTGGCTGTAAATGCAAGCCTGACTGCTAATTTGCCAAGAGATGTGTTTGGACAGGCTAGCCTTATTATCCTCACACAGGAGGGTGTGTGTGTGTGTGTGTGTGTGTGTGTGTGTGTGTGTGTGTGTGTGTGTGTGTGTGTGTGTGTGTGTCAGGGTTGGACTGGTGAGGAGTAATAGAAGTGTAAGGGAGAGCGGGGGTTAGGTCTGAAACCATGGGGGGGATTGTATTTGGCAACAGGGTACATTTGGATGATTTATCATTAAGGGAGCAACAGGGTACATTTGGATGATTTATCATTAAGGGAGCAACAGGGTACATTTGGATGATTTATCATTAAGGGAGCAACAGGGTACATTTGGATGATTTCTCATTAAGGGAGAAACAGGGTACATTTGGATGATTTCTCATTAAGGGAGCAACAGGGTACATTTGGATGATTTATCATTAAGGGAGCAACAGGGTACATTTGGATGATTTCTCATTAAGGGAGCAACAGGGTACATTTGGATGATTTATCATTAAGGGAGCAACAGGGTACATTTGGATGATTTCTCATTAAGGGAGCAACAGGGTACATTTGGATGATTTCTCATTAAGGGAGCAACAGGGTACATTTGGATGATTTCTCATTAAGGGAGCAACAGGGTACATTTGGATGATGTATCATTAAGGGAGCATTGTGCATGGCTAGTGTTAAGATTAATGCCCTCAGAACAGCTTCAATTCGTTGGGGGCATGGACTCTACAAGGTGTCGTTCCACAGGGATGATGGTCCATGTTGACTCCAATGCTTCCCACAGTTGTGTCAAGTTGGCTGGATGTCCTTTGGGTGATGGACCATTCTTGATACACACAGGAAACTGTTAAGCGTGGAAAAACCCAGCAGCGTTGCAGTTCTTGACACACTCAAACTGGTCTGCCTGCCACCTACTACCATACCCCGTTCAAAGGCACTTAAATATTTTGTCTTGCCCATTCACCCTCTGAATGACACACATACACTATCCATGTCTCAAGGCTTAAAAATCCTTATTTAACCTGTCTCCTCCCCTTCATCTACAGTGATTGAAGTTGATTTAACAAGTGACATCAATAAGAGATTCCTAGCTTTCAGCAGGTGTTCATAATGTTTTGTCCAGTCAGTGTATATGCCTACTCTCCTCTGGGACGAGAGCCAGAATGTTACATATTCCTCAATAAGGCATCAACCTCTAGAGCAGGGGTATTGCACTCTGACCCTACGAGGTCTGGACCCTACTGGTTTTCTGCTCTACCTGATAATTATTGCAGCCACCTGGTGTCGCAGGTTGAAATCAGTCCCTGATTAGGAAGAATGAAAGAAAAGCAGTGGAACTGGCTTCCAGGGCCAGATTTGAATTTGACAGCACTAGTGTGTAGGTGTGTGTGTGTTGTAATGAGTTAGAGGATGCGATACACAGAGCCATATCTCTTGGAAGGAGAGTAATCCTTGTGGAGGATGAGGCAGGTTTGTCAAAGCTGACATCTGTCAGAACAGGGAATAAACTACCTGTCACTACCTAGAGAGGCTGGAGAGATGGGGGAGTAGGGGGGATGGAGAGAGGGAGGGGTTGGAGAGATGGGGGGATGGAGAGAGGGAGGGGTTGGAAGGGAGAGAGATTGGGTTAGAGAGATGGGGGAGTAAGAGAGAAGGGGAGATGGAGAGAGGGAGGGGTTGGAAGGGAGAGAGATTGGGTTAGAGAGATGGGGGGATGGAGAGAGAAGGGGGGATGGAGAGAGGGAGGGGTTGGAAGGGAGAGAGATTGGGTTAGAGAGATGGGGGAGTAAGAGAGAAGGGGGGATGGAGAGAGGGAGGGGTTGGAAGGGAGAGAGATTGGGTTAGAGAGATGGGGGAGTAAGAGAGAAGGGGAGATGGAGAGAGGGAGGGGTTGGAGAGATGGGGGGGATGGAGAGAGGGAGGGGTTGGAAGGGAGAGAGATTGGGTTAGAGAGATGGGGGAGTAAGAGAAGGGGAGATGGAGAGAGGGAGGGGTTGGAAGGGAGAGAGATTGGGTTAGAGAGATGGGGGAGTAAGAGAGAAGGGGAGATGGAGAGAGGGAGGGGTTGGAAGGGAGAGAGATTGGGTTAGAGAGATGGGGGAGTAAGAGAGAAGGGGAGATGGAGAGAGGGAGGGGTTGGAAGGGAGAGAGATTGGGTTAGAGAGATGGGGGAGTAAGAGAGAAGGGGAGATGGAGAGAGGGAGGGGTTGGAAGGGAGAGAGATTGGGTTAGAGAGATGGGGGAGTAAGAGAGAAGGGGGAGATGGAGAGAGGGAGGGGTTGGAAGGGAGAGAGATTGGGTTTAGAGAGATGGGGGGAGTAAGAGAAGGGGAGATGGAGAGTGGAGAAAATAGAAGGATGGTTTGGAGAGCGATTTGGTTTGAAAGAAAAGAGAAAAAGATGGGATTGGAGAAAGAGAGAGGGGGGGTTGAGGATAGACAGAAAGAGAGTAGGAGACTATCATATTCCCTTGATGAAAATAGGAAATTGAGAGAGCTGGTAGAATACCAACAAGTTACTGGCACATCCTGGAGGAGAAATAGGACTTTTTCGATCCAGCCTATCACAAATCATAGGAGACTTGATGGATATTCATTTGGTCATCACCAGGTTTGGACTGGTTTCATTTTGGAAAGAAAAACACATTCAACACTTGAATCAATCTAATACAATCAGAGAATCAAGCTCTCAAGGAATATACTGTAAGAGAACAAACGTCTAAGTAATGGGGAAAGATAAAAATGTATGTTATTCATTTTCTAGATTGTTTTTCATACAGGACTGAATTGAATAGACAAACAACCAAAATGTGGCTTGTGATTTTCTCTGTGTTTCAGGAAGACAGTGGGAACAAGAGTGGATCCAGCCCGCTTGACTGTGATGACAAGGTGAGTACACACACACACAGATATACACACATATACACAGATGCATACAACACAGATAAAGCTGTGTAAGTACTCCCCGACAGATTGCTCCCCAGTATTCTGCAAGGCACAGATTCCATGAGTCGACCCCCAGCACTACATGTTGTTATCACAGTGTGTGTGAGAGTGTGTTCTCTCTGTGTGTGTGTGTGTATCCTCGCCACACCATGTAGTGTAGTGAATAATGGATGTATGAAAGTACAGACCTCAGTAGAATGTGACTGCAGGGAGGAATGAACAGAGGGCTGAGTCTTGTCTTTCATCTGCCTGCTATGTGTCAATCTCATCTAGCTGATGGCTGTCGTATGGCACACAGTGTGTGTGTCTGTCTCTCTGTCTCTCTGCCTCTCTCTCTCTGTCTCTCTCTCTCTCTCTGTGTCTGTCTCGCTCTCTCTCTGTGTCTGTCTCGCTCTCTCTCTGTGTCTGTCTCGCTCTCTCTCTGTGTCTGTCTCTCTGTCTCTCTCTCTCTCTCTGTCTCTGTGTCTGTCTCGCTCTCTCTCTGTGTCTGTCTCTCTCTCTGTCTCTCTCTCTGTCTCTCTCGCTCTCTCTCTGTCTGTCTATATCTCTGTCCAAGGCCGGTTGCAGATGCCATTGTTGTGAGTGAGTCTGTCTGCCTGTCTGTGTCTCCCCAAGGCTTGTTTCTGATGTTAGCTGGTTGGTTTATCCTAGTAATTCAGCAGTACCAGCCCCAGATTTGTGTCTCGTGTTCTGAATTAATGTAGGAAAGCTGGAGAGGCAGAATTGATGACATATTTGAATTTAGCTCTGCTCGGATGATAAGTCATGTTGAGGTGATTCTGATGATGCTAACAGCATCTTTAGTGTGGAGTTGTTCACTTCAGCATGTATTACTTATTCAATACTTATATAAGTTAACAAGATCAGTGTGTGTGTGTTTTAGGTGAGACCCCAGGGATGTGTATGTCTTCCTGATGTAGTTTCTCCAGTCATTGGAGGTGTGTGTGGTTTCAATTTGTTTTAAGTCAGTCCAGGACCCATACAGAGTGTATCCTAGCATGGTCTCTTTCTTCCCTACAGGATGTTCCTACTTTCAACCCCACTACTCTGAGGGCTTAGGAGAGTGTGTGTGTGTATGTGTGTGTGTGTGTGTGTGTGTGTGTGTGTGTGTGTGTGTGTGTGTGTGTGTGTGTGTGTGTGTGTGTGTGTGTGTGTGTGTGCACATTAGTTGTACAGTATGTACAGGATACACATGGTATACATCGTCCAATGAAACGCTTACTTGCAGGTTCCTTCTCGACAATGCAACAACAATAAGAAATACTAAAATATAAGAATACTAACATAAAGTAAATGTCTCAGTAGAATAGAATAAACATTTAACATCAGTATAATACAGGAAGGCACAAATTATAGTCCAATATGTACATGTGTTCTGGGCAAGGGGGGATTGGAGGTAAGTGTATAAACTGAGCAGTATAATAATAGTCTGGTAAGCAGCAGTTATAATGTGTGTGCAACATGAATGTATACACTGAGTGTACAAAACATTAGGAACACCTTCCTAACATTGAGTTGTCGGGGCATGGACTCTACAAGGTGTGGAAAGCGTTCCACAGGGATGCTGGCCCATGTTGACTCCAATGCTTCCCACTGTTGTGTCAAGTTGGCTGGATGTCCTTTGGGTGGGGGACCATTCTTGGTACACAAAGGAAACTGTTGAGCATGAAAACCCAAACCGGTGCGCCTGGCACCTACTACCATACACCGTTCAAAGGCACTTAAATCTTTTGTCTCATCCATTCACCCTCTGAATGGCACACATAGACAATACATGTCTCAATTGATGATGCTACAGGCCTTCCTCAGGCATTGTTTCAAGTAGATGTCCTGGATGGGTGGGAGCACGGTCCCAGTGTGTGTGTGTGAGAGAGCATGTGGTTGTGTGTGGTGTGTGTGTGTGTGTGTACATTTCAACTCATCCCTCCCAGAACAAGAGCAGGAATATAGATAGAATTGAAAAGGGAAGGAAAGAAAGAGCAAGAGAAGAAAATGGAAGAAGAAAGATGTTATTTGCTGTCAGGTTATTTGCCTGATATCTCATACCAACCAGGGAGTTCATTCTAGAAGTTCAATGTGTTTCAGTGATACATATTCATATTTATTTCTATCCTAAAGCTAGGCTATTGTCTAGGCATTATGTCTTATGGATTGTTCAATGAAAGCTAGTGATATTCCACTGAGGAAGGGATTTAGTTTCCTACTAAATGGTAGGTAGATGTCTTCCTCTTCACTCACTCTCCAATATAATCATGTTCACACTAACCGTAGTTGAGAGCAGTAATGCAGCTGTAGTAGACGGACCTGACTTGAGTTGTTTTTATTGCTTCATACCTCTCCTCTCCACCTCCCTCAGTTTCTAAGAGCGCCTTTGTGTATTTTCAATAGGCACCTTCAATTGGAAGCTTGAAAGAGCTTGAATCACTATGTTTTGGTCTGGAATCTGCAGCGATGATACTTTATGACGTGTGATGTTTTCTGTGACTGTGTGTGTGTTTGTTGTAAAAGGGTGTGTGCTGTGGTATGTAAGAGAACAATGAGCAACAGGTTTAGTGAATGAAAACATCTTGTTTTTAAATGAAGCTCCAGTCCTTTGAAATGTTTCTGTTTGGTTAAATAGAATTCCACAGCCCCTCACTACAGATCCAGTTTATGTTATGCTGCGACGTGTTATTGCGTTTTGCACTGCGACATGTTGTGTTGCTTTGTGTTGTGTTGCATTGCAATATGTTTTGTAGTGTAGTATTGCATTCTGTTGTGTTGCATTGCAATAGATTGTTTATATTGCAGATGTTGAGAGCACAGGAGCTGTGTACAGACAGACAGACAGATCTCCAGGTCTGTCCATTCTCTCTGATGTTCCACTGCCCATCTTAAAGATCATCCCAACTAGGGACAAATCCAGTCTATGTTGGGCTGCCCATCTTAAAGATCATCCCAACTAGGGACAAATCCAGTCTGTGTTGGGCTGCCCATCTTAATTATAGATCATCCCAACTAGGGACAAATCCAGTCTGTGTTGGGCTACCCATCTTAATTATAGATCATCCCAACTAGGGACAAATCCAGTCTATGTTGGGCTGCCCATCTTAAAGATCATCCCAACTAGGGACAAATCCAGTCTGTGTTGGGCTGCCCATCTTAATTATAGATCATCCCAACTAGGGACAAATCCAGTCTGTGTTGGGCTGCCCATCTTAATTATAGATCATCCCAACTAGGGACAAATCCAGTCTGTGTTGGGCTACCCATCTTAATTATAGATCATCCCAACTAGGGACAAATCCAGTCTGTGTTGGGCTGCCCATCTTAAAGATCATCCCAACTAGGGACAAATCCAGTCTGTGTTGGGCTGCCCATCTTAATTACAGATCATCCCAACTAGGGACAAATCCAGTCTGTGTTGGGCTACCCATCTTAATTATAGATCATCCCAACTAGGGACAAATCCAGTCTGTGTTGGGCTGCCCATCTTAATTATAGATCATCTTAACTAGGGACAAATCCAGTCTGTGTTGGGCTGCCCATCTTAATTATAGATCATCCCAACTAGGGACAAATCCAGTCTGTGTTTGGCTACCCATCTTAATTATAGATCATTCCAACTAGGGACAAATCCTAAAATGATACTATTGTTCCATCATTAGTTTCTTAATTTGATTCATTTGTTCGTTCATTTAGTAATTAATTTATCCATCCATCCATCCATTCATTTAGTCAATAATTTATTAGTTAATTGATCAGGACTCTTTCTGCACCTGATCAGCCTACTGGTGATGGCTGCACTGTTGATGGCTGTATGACACAGATGGCTGCACCTCTGTGTCATACAGCCCGGACAGTGCGTCTGCCTTAACATTCTGGGAGCCTGGTCTGTAAGAGAGGGTAAACACAAAACGGGTGAAAAACATGGCCCACCTTGCCTGGCGAGGATTCAGTCTCCTCGCCTCCTGGATGTACTCCAGATTGCGGTGGTCAGTCCAGATGAGAAAAGGGTGTTTAGCCCCCTCAAGCCAATGTCTCCACACCTTCAAAGCCTTGACGACAGCCAACAGCTCCCGGTCCCCACATCATAGTTTCGCTCCGCCGGGCTGAGCTTCTTAGAGAAGAAGGCACAGGGTTGGAGCTTAGGTGGCGTACCCGAGCGCTGAGAGAGCACAGCTCCTATCCCAGCCTCAGACGTGTCCACCTCCACTATGAATTGCAAAGAGGGATCCGGATGAGCCAGAACAGGAACCGAGGTAAACAGAGCCTTCAGTTGCCTAAAAGCCCTGTCCGCCCCAGCTGACCACTTCAAGCGCACCGGAACCCCCTTCAGCAGTGAGGTAATGGGAGCCGCTACCTGACCAAAACCCTGGATAAACCTCCGGTAGTAATTGGCAAACCCTAGAAATCGCTGCATCTCCTTCACCGTGGTGGGAGTCGGCCAATTACGCACGGCTGCAATGCGGTCACTTTCCATCTCCACTCCTGACGTGGATAGGCAATACCCTAAGAAGGAGACGGACTGTTGAAATAACATGCATTTCTCAGCCTTGACATACAGGTCATGCTCCAACAAGCGACCAAGCACTCTGCGCACCAGGGACACATGCTTGGTGCGTGTAGCGGAGTATATCATAATGTCATCGATATACACCACTACACCCTGCCCGTGCAGGTCCCTGAAAATCTTGTCTACAAAAGATTGGAAGACTGATGGAGCATTCTTCAACCCGTACGGCATGACGAGGTACTCATAATGCCCTGAGGTGGTACTAAACGCCATCTTCCATTCGTCTCCATCTCGGATACGCACCAGGTTGTACGCACTCCTGAGATCCAGTTTGGTAAAGAAGCGCGCGCCGTGCATTAACTCAATCGCTGTGGCGATCAGAGGTAGCGGGTAACTGTACCCCACCGTGATTTTATTGAGACCTCGATAATCAATGCACGGGCGCAGACCTCCATCCTTCTTTTTCACAAAAAAGAAACTCGAGAAGACGGGTGAAATGGAGGACCGAATGTACCCCTGACGCAGGGATTCGGAGACATATGTCTCCATAGCCAACGTCTCCGCTTGTGACAGGGGATACACGTGGCTCCTGGGAAGTGCAGCGTCTACCATGGGATTTATCGCACAATCCCCCTGTCGATGGGGTGGTAATTGAGTTGCCTTCTTTTTACAGAAGGCGAAAGCCAAATCGGCATATTCGTGGGGAATGTGCACGGTGGAGACCTGGTCTGGACCTTCCACCGTAGTAGCACCAACAGAAACCCCTACACACCTACCTGAGCACTCTCACGACCACCCCGTGAGAGCCCTCTGTGGCCAAGAAACAGTGGGGTTATGACAAGCTAACCAGGGTAGGCCCAGCACCACGGGATATGCAGGAGTGTCAATAAGGAAAAGACAATTTTTTTTCCTTGTGATCCCCCTGCGTCACCATACTCAAAGGAGCTGTGGCCTCCCTGATAAACCCTGACCCTAATGGTCGACTATCTAATGTGTGAATGGGGAAAGGCACATCCACAGGTACAATGGGGATCCCTAAACTATGAGCAAATGCTTGATCAATAAAATTCCCAGCCGCGCCTGAATCTACTAGCGCCTTATGCTGGGAACGAGGGGAAATCAGGAAAAGTGACAGACACAAATATATGGGCAACAGAGGACCCCCTCCGGTCTCCCTGTGCACCCTCTCTCCCAGCTCCATGGGTATCGGAGAGGGGATGCGGGAGGATGGAACCACCAGACCCCGATCTGGACGTCAGCGAGCAGCCAGCAAGTTGTCCAGCCAGATGGACAGATCCACCAGCTGGTCGAAGGTGAGGGTGGTGTCTCTGCAGGCCAGCTCCCGACGGACGTCCTCACGCAGACTGCAGCGGTAATGGTCGATCAGTGCCCCGGGATTCCATCCCGCATCGGCTGCCAGGGTCCTGAACTCCACTGTAAATTCCTGGACGCTTCTCGTCTCCTGCCTCAGGTGCTCACCCGCCGCTCTGCCCTCGGGTGGGTGGTCGAAGATTGCCCGAAAACGGCGAGTGAACTCGGTCCAACGCCGGCGAGTCCATAACGGTCCAACACCGCATCTCATCCTCCACACACAGCGCTGGCCCATTCCAGGGCTCTCCCGGTGAGGCACGAAACTCTTCTCACGGTCTGATGGAACTGGGTGGACCGTGGCCAGATAAAGGTCTAATTGAAGGAGGAAACCCTGGCAGCCGGCAGTATTTCTGTCGTACCCCTGAGGCATGGATATACGGATTCCACCGGGTTCAGGTTGAGAAGGGGCGCTCAGTATAGACCCCGGTTGGCCTGGTGGAGGCGCTGGAAGAACTCCCTGTCTCTCCCAGCGGTCCATATTCTGGACAATGCGATCCATGGCGGCGCACAGATGGTGAAGCTTCCTCGCTTGCTCCTGGACGCGCTCCTCCACCTCCATGTCCCGGGTATCCTCTCCTGCTGACTCATAATTTTGGTCGGAGATTCTGTCATTGTCGTGTGTGTAGGTGGCAGGGAAGTCAGGCGCAGGAGAAACCAACTTAGTGTAACTGGAGTAGTTTAATTTATATAAAACAAACTCCAAGAAACCAATGTACATAAAAGTAAACATACCCGTCGCACACCTATACAAATTACATGAACACATAACACCAAACAATCTCCGACAAGGACCTGAGGGGAAACAGAGGGTTAACCTGTCTGGGAACCTGGGACGCTTGCGTCCCACCCTAGACAACAGCCAGTGGAATCGCGTGGCGCGAAATACAAATACCTCGTAAATGCTATAACTTCAATTTCTCAAACATATGACTATTTTACACCATTTTATAGATACACCTCTCCTGAATCGAACCACGTTGTCCGATTTCAAAAAGGCTTTACAGCAAAAGCAAAACATTAGATTATGTTCGGAGAGTACCCAGCCCAAAATAATCACACTGCCATTTTCAAAGCAACTAGCATGCATCACAAATACCCAAAACACAGCTAAAAGAAGCACTAACCTTTGACAATCTTCCTCAGATGACACTCCTAGGACATCATGTTACACAATACATGCATTTTTTGTTCGATAAAGTTCATATTTATATATAAAAACAGCATTTTACATCGGCGCGTGACGTTCAGAAAATATTTTCCCTCAAATGCTTCCGGTGAATCAGCGCTACAATTTACAAAATTACTATTCGAAAACATTGTTAAAATGTTATATTGTCATTCAAAAAATTATAGATTAACATCTCGTGAATTTTTGTGAATGCAACCGCATTGCCAGATTTAAAAATAACTTTACTGGGAAATCACACTTTGCAATAAACGAGGTGCTATGCTCAGAAAAATAGGCTAGGCAATACAGGTTAGCGCCATCTTGGAACCATCTAAAATCAAATATACTATTGTAAATATTCCCTTACCTTTGATTATCTTCATCAGAAGGCACTTCCAGGCATCCCAGGTCCACAACAAATGTAGTTTTGTTCGAAAAAGTTAATAATTTATGTCCCAATAACTCCTTCTTGTTAGCGTGTTCCGAAGGCTACTCATAATGTAGGAGGCGCGCTGGACTTGTCGTCACGAATGTGCAAAAAATATATATTTACGTTCGTTCAAACATGTCAAACGTTGTATAACATAAATCTTTAGGGCCTTTTTCAATCAGAGCTTCAATAATATTCAAGGCGGACGATTGCATTGTCTTACTAAACGTTTCGGAATGAGAGGGTACCCATGGGCGTCGGCGTCATAGTAGTAATGGCCCTCCCCCTATGACCAAATTTCCAAGCCTCTCTTTCGGTCAGTTTTTACCGGAGAAGACTCAAACCACTTTGTAAAGACTGTTGACATCTAGTGGAAGCCGTAGGAAGTGCTAAATGAATCCTAACTCACGGTGTGTTTCATAGGCAAAGTGTTGAAGGTGATTCCACAAATCAGATTTCCACTTCCTGCATGGAATCTTCTCAGGTTTTGGCCTGCGATATGAGTACTGTTATACTCACAGACACCATTCAAACAGTTTTAGAAACTTTAGAGTGTTTTCTATCCAAATCTACTAATTATATGCATATTCTAGTTACTGTGCAGGAGTAGTAACCAGATTAAATCGGGTAAAAGTTTTATCCGGCCGTGCAAATACTGCCCCCTAGCCCCAACA
Source organism: Salmo trutta (assembly GCF_901001165.1). Classification (NCBI taxonomy): domain Eukaryota; kingdom Metazoa; phylum Chordata; class Actinopteri; order Salmoniformes; family Salmonidae; genus Salmo; species Salmo trutta. The sequence continues at coordinate 9,794,906 of NC_042985.1, forward strand.
TGTTATTAAATACACAGCATGTAATTAATGGGATTGGAACCAGATGTGTAGGAATACAAGACAAAACCAATGGAAAATGAAAAATGGATCAATGATGGCTAGAAGACCGGTGACGTCGACCGCCGAGCACCACCCGATTAAGGAGGGGCGCCGACTTCGGCAGAAGTTGTGACAAGCTAGGTGTTTACTTTATTGTAATTGGGCTAAGTTAGCCCCCCCCAACACACACACACACACACACACACACACACACACACACTAGACTATACAGTACACTTCTCTTAGAAGAATGATGTGTTCAGAACGATTTTTGATTATTATTTTAAAAAGTGAAGTCAATTGTGTAGGAATCCTTGTTTGATGGTTTTTGACCACTTAATTAACCAGTTTATTCCTATACTATAGCTGTGACTAGAGAATTACATTTACATTTATGTCATTTAGCAGACGCTCTTATCCAGAGCGACTTACAAATTGGTGCATTCACCTTACGATATCTACTGGAACAACCACTTTACAATAGCACATCTATATATTTTTTGGTGGGGGGGGGGGTGGGTTAGAAGGATTACTTTATCCTATCCCAGGTATTCCTTAAAGAGGTGGGGTTTCAGGTGTCTCCGGAAGGTGGTGATTGACTCCGCTGTCCTGGCGTCGTGAGGGAGCTTGTTCCACCATTGGGGTGCCAGAGCAGCGAACAGTTTTGACTGGGCTGAGCGGGAACTATGCTTCCGCAGAGGTAGGGAGGCGAGCAGGCCAGAGGTGGATGAATGCAGTGCCCTTCTTTGGGTGTAGGGACTGATCAGAGCCTGAAGGTACGGAGGTGCCGTTCCCCTCACAGCTCCGTAGGCAAGCACCATGGTCTTGTAGTGGATGTGAGCTTCAACTGGAAGCCAGTGGAGTGTGCGGAGGAGCGTGGTGACGTGAGAGAACTTGGGAATGTTGAACACCAGACGGGCTGTGGCGTTCTGGATGAGTTGTAGGGGTTTAATGGCACATGCAGGGAGCCCCGCCAGCAGCGAGTTGCAGTAATCCAGACGGGAGATGACAAGTGCCTGGATTAGGACCTGCGCCGCTTCCTGTGTGAGGCAGGGTCGTACTCTGCGAATGTTGTAGAGCATGAACCTACAGGATCGGGTCACCGCCTTGATGTTAGCGGAGAACGACAGGGTGTTGTCCAGGGTCACGCCAAGGCTCTTAGCACTCTGGGAGGAGGACACAATGGAGTTGTCAACCGTGATGGCGAGATCATGGAACGGGCAGTCCTTCCCCGGGAGGAAGAGCAGCTCCGTCTTGCCAAGGTTCAGCTTGAGGTGGTGATCCGTCATCCACACTGATATGTCTGCCAGACATGCAGAGATGCGATTCGCCACCTGGTTATCAGAAGGGGGAAAGGAGAAGATTAATTGTGTGTCGTCTGCGTAGCAATGATAGAGACCATGTGAGGATATGACAGAGCCAAGTGACTTGGTGTATAGCGAGAATAGGAGAGGGCCTAGAACTGAGCCCTGGGGGACACCAGTGGTGAGAGCATGTCGTGCGGAGACGGATTCTCGCCACGCCACCTGGTAGGAGCAACCTGTCAGGTAGGACGCAATCCAAGAGTGAGCCGCGCCAGAGATGCCCAACTCGGAGAGGGTGGAGAGGAGGATCTGATGGTTCACAGTATGAAAGGCAGCAGATAGGTCTAGAAGGATGAGAACAGAGGAGAGAGAGTTAGCTTTAGCAGTGCGGAGAGCCTCCGTGACACAGAGAAGAGCAGCCTCAGTTGAATGACCAGTCTTGAAACCTGACTGATTTGGATCAAGAAGGCCATTCTGAGAGAGATAGCAAGAGAGCTGGCCAAGGATGGCTTGCTCAAGAGTTTTGGAGAGAAAAGAAAGAAGGGATACTGGTCTGTAGTTGTTGACATCGGAGGGATCGAGTGTAGGTTTTTTGAGAAAGGGTGCAACTCTCGCTCTCTTGAAGATGGAAGGGACATAGCCAGCGGTCAAGGATGAGTTGAGGAGCGAGGTGAGGTAGGGGAGAAGGTCTCCGGAAATGGTCTGGAGAAGAGAGGAGGGGATAGGGTCAAGCGGGCAGGTTGTTGGGCGGCCGGCCGTCACAAGTCGCAAGATTTCATCTTGAGAGAGAGGGGAGAAAGAGGTCAAAGCATAGGGTAGGGCATTGTGAGCAGGACCAGCGGTGTCGTTTGACTTAACAAACGAGGATCGGATGTCGTCAACCTTCTTTTCAAAATGGTTGACGAAGTCATCCGCAGAGAGGGAGGAGGGGGGAGGAGGATTCAGGAGGGAGGAGAAGGTGGCAAAGAGCTTCCTAGGGTTAGAAGCAGATGCTTGGAATTTAGAGTGGTAGAAAGTGGCTTTAGCAGCAAAAACAGAGGAGGAAAATGTAGAGAGGAGGGAGTGAAAAGATGCCAGGTCCGCAGGGAGGCTAGTTTTCCTCCATTTCCGCTCGGCTGCCCGGAGCCCTGTTCTGTGAGCTTCTGTGAGCTCGCAATGAGTCGTCAAGCCACGGAGCAGGAGGGGAGGACCGAGCCGGCCTGGAGGATACTGGGCCGTATTCATTAATCCAGACCAAAACAAGTTCATGTTGTCCCTGTTTCAGTCCATTCTATTCTGTTTGGTGCCTAATAAATAAACCCTGGCCAGCTAAAATACATCTATGGTAATTAAGAAGTTATTTAACATGCAGCTTGTGTCATATGTGATCATTCAGGACTGCATGTTTATGCTTGGATCATCTCAGAAGTATTCACCACGCAACACACATTCCCCTCTGTGTGTGTGTGTGTGTGTGTGTGTGGGAGCGGCTGTGTGCTTATCAAATTCCTTAATTTAGTACACACACTCAGCTATGTCTTACTATATTTGTGAGGACTTTTTGGGGACCAACTATTTATTCCCATTCAAAATATTTTTTTCCCTAACCTAACCCTAAACCTATCCCTAACCCCTAAACCCTAATTCGAAACCCTAAACACCTAAGCATGAAATAGCCTTTTTACTTGTGAGGACTTCTGGTACTCACAAGTATAGTAAAATGAACACACACACACACACACACACACACACACACACACACACACACACACACACACACACACACACACACACACACACACACACAGACTACTGTTTAGCACTCTGCCTAGTCTTCATTTGCTGTCAAATTCTCAGGCAGGCTGAGTGAGCAATAGCATGCAGTGTCAAAACAAATAGAAAACAAGTTCCCTGTGTGTGAGAAAGGGTGTGTGTCTCTGTGCTCTCAGATGTACAGTACGTGTGGGTGTGTGTGTGTGTTATATGTATATACTAACCATAATCAGCACCACATGGACACAGTCTTCCTTTTGGATGCTATTGCAGACAGAGTGAAAGTCCAGATCCAGGATCAGTTTACCCTCCCCCAATCCTAACCTTAACCATTAGTGGGGAAAATGCCAAACTGACACAAGATCAGCATCTAGGGGCAATGTCACCCTGCTCCCATCATTGTCCCCGCTGCTGTCTGTCCCACTGATAGGCCTATCTCTGACCAATCACCCTGCGTTTTGGGTAGGAGTGATGTCATCCTGAGAAATTGAGGTGGGTAAGTCCTGTTTTGTCTTTCTCATCTGGCGGCTCTCAAACACACACACGCACACATTGACACACACACACGCACACACTGACACACACACCCTGACACACACACACACACACACACTGATGCACGCACGCACACACAAACTGTCCTCAAAGATGGTGTTTTAATGTGCCAGCTACAAAGGGCATACTTAAACTCACATGCTATATAATTATAGAACTGAGTAAAAACTCTGAGTCTTCAGTCATCTCAGAGGTTCGTGACTCTAGAGGTCTGGCCTGCAGAGGCTATTTAAAAGGACACACACTGACACAGACTGGAGCCATATTCCAAACAGAGGGGGAAGGGAAGATCTGGTGAAGCAGTGGAACAATAAGATCTGATACATCATAATAATGGAGTCCATATGTTTCTGGTATTAAAACTGACTGGCTGATGTTAACCATGTGGAGGCTGGGTAGAGAGGACTGGCTGATGTTAACCATGTGGAGGCTGGGTAGAGAGGACTGGCTGATGTTAACCATGTGGAGGCTGGGTAGAGAGGACTGGCTGATGTTAACCATGTGGAGGCTGGGTAGAGAGGACTGGCTGATGTTAACCATGTGGAGGCTGGTTAGAGAGGACTGGCTGATGTTAACCATGTGGAGGCTGGGTAGAGAGGACTGGCTGATGTTAACCATGTGGAGGCTGGGTAGAGAGGACTGGCTGATGTTAACCATGTGGAGGCTGGGTAGAGAGGACTGGCTGACGTTAACCATGTGGAGGCTGGGTAGAGAGGACTGGCTGATGTTAACCATGTGGAGGCTGGTTAGAGAGGACTGGCTGACGTTAACCATGTGGAGGCTGGGTAGAGAGGACTGGCTGATGTTAACCATGTGGAGGCTGGGTAGAGAGGACTGGCTGATGTTAACCATGTGGAGGCTGGTTAGAGACAACTGGCTGACGTTAACCATGTGGAGGCTGGGTAGAGAGGACTGGCTGACGTTAACCATGTGGAGGCTGGGTAGAGAGGACTGGGTGACGTTAACCATGTGGAGGCTGGGTAGAGAAGACTGGCTGACGTTAACCATGTGGAGGCTGGGTAGAGAGGACTGGCTGACGTTAACCATGTGGAGGCTGGTTAGAGAGGACTGGCTGACGTTAACCATGTGGAGGCTGGGTAGAGAGGACTGGCCGACGTTAACCATGTGGAGGCTGGGTAGAGAGGACTGGCTGATGTTAACCATGTGGAGGCTGGGTAGAGAGGACTGGCTGATGTTAACCATGTGGAGGCTGGGTAGAGAGGACTGGCTGATGTTAACCATGTGGAGGCTGGGTAGAGAGGACTGGCTGACGTTAACCATGTGGAGGCTGGGTAGAGAGGACTGGCTGATGTTAACCATGTGGAGGCTGGTTAGAGAGGACTGGCTGACGTTAACCATGTGGAGGCTGGGTAGAGAGGACTGGCTGATGTTAACCATGTGGAGGCTGGGTAGAGAGGACTGGCTGATGTTAACCATGTGGAGGCTGGTTAGAGACGACTGGCTGACGTTAACCATGTGGACGCTGGGTAGAGAGGACTGGCTGACGTTAACCATGTGGAGGCTGGGTAGAGAGGACTGGCTGACGTTAACCATGTGGAGGCTGGGTAGAGAAGACTGGCTGACGTTAACCATGTGGAGGCTGGGTAGAGAGGACTGGCTGACGTTAACCATGTGGAGGCTGGTTAGAGAGGACTGGCTGACGTTAACCATGTGGAGGCTGGGTAGAGAGGACTGGCCGACGTTAACCATGTGGAGGCTGGGTAGAGAGGACTGGCTGATGTTAACCATGTGGAGGCTGGGTAGAGAGGACTGGCTGATGTTAACCATGTGGAGGCTGGGTAGAGAGGACTGTAGAACACTGGCAGGTTGATCAAGTCGGTGTGTGTGTGTGTGTGAGAGTAAGCAGTTGTTGAGTTGGTGGTGTGTATCTCATCAGGGTCTTACTTCATGGGCTTCTGTGTAGAATGAGAAACAGACAAACCTTCAGTGAAACTAAAGGTGAAACTAAACTATCAGCCCGTCAGATGATTTCTGGAAACAGTTAAACCCTCCAGCCCACAGCTGTATGAGAGGGACTTTCTAGTCTGTTTTGTTGTTGTGAGTATCATATGGTATTCTGGGCTGTCACGAAGGCACCTTATTCCCTGTATAGACTAGTTCCCTGTATAGACTAGTCTTTTGACCAGGGCCTATAGGGCTTGTCAGAGAGCCTCACCACCATAAGTAAAAATACTTGAAAGTACTACTTAAGTCGTTTTTTGGGTATCTGTACTTTACTATTTATATTTTTGACTACTTTTACTTTTACTTCACTACATTCCTAAAGAAAATAATGTACTTTTTTACTCCATACATGTACTTTTTACACCTGTCAACCAAAAGTACATTTTAAATGCTTAGCAGAACAGGAAAATGGTCCAATTCACATCAAAAGCTCATCCCTTATCAACCCTACTGCCTCTGATCTGACGGACTCAATAAACACACATGCTACGTTTATAAATGATGTCTGAGTATTGAAGTGTTCCCCTGGCTGTCTGTAAATGATGTCTGAGTGTTGGAGTGTTCCCCTGGCTATCTGTAAAGGATGTCTAAATATTGGAGTGTTCCCCTGGCTGTCTGTAAAGGATGTCTGAGTGTTGGAGTGTTCCCCTGGCTGTCTGTAAAGGATGTCTGAGTGTTGGAGTGTTCCCCTGTCTATCTGTAAATGATGTCTGAGTATTGGAGTGTTCCCCTGGCTATCTGTAAATGATGTCTGAGTATTGGAGTGTTCCCCTGGCTGTCTGTAAATGATGTCTGAGTGTTGGAGTGTTCCCCTGGCTATCTGTAAATGATGTCTGAGTGTTGGAGCGTTCCCCTGGCTATCTGTAAATGATGTCTGAGTATTGGAGTGTTCCCCTGGCTGTCTGTAAATGATGTCTGAGTGTTGGAGTGTTCCCCTGGCTATCTGTAAATGATGTCTGAGTGTTGGAGTGTTCCCCTGGCTATCTGTAAATGATGTCTGAGTGTTGGAGTGTTCCCCTGGCTGTCTGTAAATGATGTCTGAGTGTTGGAGTGTTCCCCTGGCTGTCTGTAAATGATGTCTGAGTGTTGGAGTGTTCCCCTGGTTAAAAAAACAAGGAAATGGTACCATCTGATTTACTTTATGTAAAGAATTTTAAATTATTTATACTTTTACTTTATTGTAGCAATTATATTTAATTTTGATACTTAAGTATATTTAAAACCAAATACTTTCAGACTTTTACTAAAGTAGTATTTTACTGGATGACTTTCACTTTTACTTGAGTAACTTTCTATTAAGGTACCTTTACTTTTACTCAAGTATGACAGCCTGAGCCTATTTACAGAGAGACAAATGGACACACACTTACACACACACCTACACACACTGACTCAACCCCCCCTTTCTCTCTCACCCCCCCCCCTCTATGGCTGTGCTACCCCCCTATCTCTCTCGCTCTATCTCTCCCCCCTCTCCATCTCTCCCCCGATCTCTTTCTCGCTCCATCTCTCACTCTCTCTCTCTCTCTCTCTCTCTCTCTCTCTGTCTCTCTCTCTCTCTCTCTCTCTCTCTCTCCTCACTCCATCTCCCTCTCTCTCATTAAAGCTGCTTTTCTTTTGATTCAGGGATTTACACAATTTCTACCCTCACCTTGCCTGTGTCCCAAATGCCACCCTAGTCCTTACAATGTGCACTACTTTTGACAAGGGCTCATAGGGCTCCAGTCAAATGTAGTGGACTATACAGTCTAGGGAATAGGGTGCCATTCAAGCCCCAGCCCTTGTCTCATGGTTAAGATGAGAAGCTACAGCTGAGGGGAGAGTAACCTATTATACACAGCTTGGCATTTCAGATTCATTTCTTTCTTTATGTTCTTGGGGTGAGAATATGTAATATCATCTGTGTGTTCCGATGGGATACACAGACACGGGCTGCGTCCCAAATGGCACCCTATGGGCCCTGGTCAAAAGTAGTGCACTATATAGGGAATAGGGTGCCAGTTGGGCTGCAGAACTAGAATAGGTGACATGAATTAGACAAATTAGGGTTTTCTTTAGTGACTAAAGCAGCTATGGGGATGAAAAGGCTACAAGGCTGGAAGGTTAGCAGTAAGAACAGACTACTGCCACCTGAACATAATGTTGATTCACATTTACCTTTCATTAAAAGCAGAGCCAGGGAGAGGGTAGCATACAGGGTGTCCTTGGTGTGTATGTGTTCTACTCTTGGCTAGGTGCACGCAGTTTATTGTGTTTGTGTGTTCAGGCTTTTTATGCCCTTGGTAGCGGTGGTTGTTATGTTGGTGAGTCACACAGTAGTCCTGATGCTGTACTGTTACCATGGGGATTCTACAACCCACAGTAGTCCGGATGCTGTACCGTTACCACGGGGATTCTACAACCCACAGTAGTCCGGATGCTGTACTGTTACCACGGGGATTCTACAACCCACAGTAGTCCGGATGCTGTACCGTTACCACGGGGATTCTACAACCCACAGTAGTCCGGATGCTGTACTGTTACCACGGGGATTCTACAACCCACAGTAGTCCGGATGCTGTACTGTTACCATGGGGATTCTACAACCCACAGTATTCTGGATGCTGTACTGTTACCATGGGGATTCTACAACCCACAGTAGTCCGGATGC